>NC_134782.1:37162339-37214791 GCF_046742065.1 Oratosquilla oratoria
AATTTATATATAAAAAAATATGTATATATAGTGGAAAAGTATGTCCCAAGAAAAAAAAAAAGTAAAGTATTGGTACAACAAAAGTTGTAGAGAGTTAAAAGACAAAAGAGACAAAGCATGGACCAAATGGAAGAATACAAGACCTAAAAAATTGAAAATATATACTTGTTATAGAAATGAATATGTACAAATGTGCACAGAGGAAAAGAGAAAATATGAAAAAGATGTCATAGAAAAATGTAAAGATCAACCAAAGCTATTTTACAGATTTGTAAACAACAAACTGAAAAACAAACAAGATTTAGATAAATTAAGACAAGGAGGAGTTGAATACACAGAGGAAATAGAAATGGCAGAAATTATGAACAAGCATTTTAAATCAGTGTTTACAAGGGAGAACATACAACCTGGGGAGATCGAATGGAAAGAGAAAGTCCCCCCTATGAAAGAAATAGAAGTAACAAAGAATGAAATAATGAAACACTTGAGTAATCTTGATGTCAGAAAATCGCATGGACCAGATGAAATAGCAAACTGGATTTTGAAAGAATGCAGAAATGAACTGACAGACAAAATACATAGCATAATAAACAGTTCCTGAAAAAAGGAAAAGTTCCAGAAGATTGGAAAAAAGCAAATATAGTACCTATATATAAAGGGGGAAATAAAGAAGACCCTACCAACTATAGACCAGTCCCTCTAACAAGTACAATAGCAAAAAAAATTGAAAGAATTGTCAAAAGTAGACGTGTAAAATATTTAGAAAAACAACAACAACAACATGCTAAATCCAAGCCAATTTGGATTCAGATAAGGACGATCATGCGTCACAAACTTAAAATGTTTTTATTCAAGGCTAATAGATGAAATACAAGCTAGAGATGGATGGGCTGATTGTGCATTTCTAGACCTAAAAAAGCTTTTGACAAAGTACCACATAAGAAGTTGCTTAAGAAATTAGAAACCGAAGGAGGAATACAGGGCAAACTGCTTAAATGGATGGAAGACTTTCTGCAAGAAAGAAAAATGAGAGTAGTGATATTGGGATAAAGTAATAAGTGGTGTTCCACAAGGAACAGCTCTGGCCCCAATAATGTTTGATATATATATTAATGATATGGATGAAGAAATTGAAAGTTATATAAGCTTCTTTGCAGATGATGCAAAACTATTAAAAAAAAGTGGACACGGAAGAAGATTGTGAGTCACTACAGAGTGATCTAAATAAAGTATGGGAAGGGAGTAGGAAGTGGGAGATGGAGTTCAATACCAAAAAGTGTAGTATAATGGAATTTAGAAAAAGAAAAACAGAATAACAGGATCATATAAATTGGGAGAAGAAGGAATAAAAAAAGTAGAAAATGAGAAGGACCTGGGAGTCATTGTTATGAATAATATGTCACCTGAGAAACAAATAAATAAGATTTTTGGAGAAACTTATAATTTAATAAGAACAATCAAAGTGGCATTTACATACCTGGATGAAGAAATGGTGAAGAAAATACTAATCACTCTGATAAGACCAAGATTGGAATATGCAGCAACGATGTGGTCACCAAGTAAAAAAAAAATGTATAAGAAAACTTGAAAGAATACAAAGAGCAATTACAAAATTGGCACCAACACTCTCAAAACTATCATATGAAGAGAGACTAGCAAAACTTGAGCTACAGACACTAGAGCAAAGAAGAGAGAGAGGAGATTTGATAGCTATTTACAGAATCATGAAAGGCATAGAAATTATTGATAGAGAGGATCTAATAAAATGGGATGATAAAAATACAAGAGGACACGGAAAGACAATCAAGAAAGACAGCTATAGAAGATATCTGAAAAAGAACAGCTTTCCTCACAAAGTAATAGAGTTGGAACAAGTTAGATGAGACAGTAGTTTGTGCAAAAACAATACATGAATTTAAGAATATTTTAGATAAAATGAGATATGAAGACGGGACACCAAGAGCATAGCTCCCCTTCCCGTAAAATACAACTAGGTAAATACAACTAGGTAAATACACACACACACACACACACATATATATATATATATAATATATATATATATACATATACATATATATATATATGTATATATATGTATATATATATATATATTAGTGAATTTAGGGAGCAGGTTTTCATCAAGACATTTTCTATTGAAAATCACAGCATACTCAGCGTTCGTGATCTTTTTCTTAACACTTTCAATTCTTCTAATAATTCTCTTCTTAGAACTTGGTAAATGATAAATAATATTTCCAATGGAGTCCATTGTGGAAATAAAAACTAGAACTTAACGACGTTTCGCCTATACCTTAGGCTTCTTCTGGTAAATTTTATTTTCTAAAGATACATACATGCTTATAAATACAAAAAGTTACAAAATGTGAAATACTAGGAGAGATGGTGGTGCAAGAGTGCTGCCGGACTTTTCATCTTCGTGGCGCGACGTGGGATGCCCCGAAAAGTTCCAAATGTCCGCACATATTTTGCTGTATGTTGATATTTGGCATATGGTTTTTGATCAAAACTGCCTCCAAACATTTTAATTTTCTTTTGTCGTTGGTCTTTGAAATTATGACTGTGTTTTCGTTTAATTGGTCTCGTGATATGATAGTGTTGTGTGTTTTTGTGATGTGATTTTTGATAGCGCCGTTTTGCATGTGAAATGTCAGTCTTTGTGTTAATGTTTGCGTTGTGTGGCCTATGTACTCTTCGTTGCAAAGCACACCGTCTTTGTTAAGATTGCATGAGTACTTATACACAACGTGGTCTTGTTTTAATTTGTCTCTAGTGGCAGTCATATTATTTTTCATAACAAGAGACGAAGTTTTCGGATTGCGATAATAAATAATTAAATTAAGTTTATCCTCTTGTTTTTTTGGGTTTACAGTTCTTGTATATTATGTGTTTTAGTACTTTTTCATCTGTTTTGTATGCAGGTGACATTGTATTTTGGTAAAAAATGTTTAATTTATTCACCTTATTATCTACCTTGATATTGTTGCTATTGGCTTTTTCCATATTAATTTTAATCTCTTTGTCGATGTCTGTCATTGTGAATCCATTATTAGTAAGGATTTGTTTCACTCTATTTAGTTCTTGGTGGAGGAGGAGCCAATTGGAAGAAATTTTAAAGGCTCTTGTGACATAAGCACGTACCACGCTCATTTTATATTTGGAAGGGCATTCACTCGATCCATTCAGACATCTTCCTGAGTTGCTTGGTTTTCTGTATACACTAGTGATGAATGCACCTTCTGAGCCATCTACCCACACATCTAGAAAGGGAATTCTCTTATTAATACTCTTCTCTACGGTAAAAGTAAGGCATGAGTTTTCTTCCATTTTGTTTTTAAGGCATTCTAATTGTTCCTCTCCTTCAATATCTACGAAGATGTCGTCAATGTATCTAAGGTACATATTGGGTTTCTGGCTTAAAGTGCTGAGGACGTGGTTTTCAAGATGGCTCATGTAGGCCTGAGCAAATAGTACGCCTAAGGGACTACCCATAGCAACGCCATCTGTTTGGAAATAAATTTTGCCTGAAGGGCATCTAAAGGGAACATGTTTGGTACAAGTCCGTAGCATATTTTCTAGAGTGAGGCGTGGTATCTTCGGAGGAGGCAGACTAGCATGATTGAAGACATTCTGTAAAATTATCTTAATGGTGTCTTCTACGTTGACGTTCGAAAATAAACTTTCTACATCAAGGGAGGCCAAGATTCCTTGAGGATTGGTGTTTCTAAGGAGATCTGCAAATTCATCTGTGGAGCGGAGAGCATGGACAGTTGGAATATATGGAGTGATTAGGTCATTTAGTTGTTTAGCTAGTTGGTATGTTGGTGTGGGAATTTGCGAAATAATGGGTCTCAATTTGTGTCCGGGTTTATGGGTTTTCACATTGCCATAGAAATACCCAGGTTCATAATGACCTTGCAGAGGGGAAAATTTAACACCATCCTTATCAGCATTTGCATTGTCGATTAATTTTGTAACTTTCTTCCGGATTTCATCAATAGGGTTCTTTTTCACACGTAAAAACTTAGATGGATCTTGTAATATACTATCAACTTTATCAATGTATTCCGAGCGGTTCAGAATGACAAAAAGGTCTGATTTGTCCGCCCTACGTATAACAATATCATTATTCTCACGGAGTTCCTTAGCAGCCTGGCGCAACTCAGCGGTGAGTAGGGAACTACGGCCATGAGCTCTATGTTTAGTGCTTTCAGCTTGTAAGAGTTCTTTTATATCAGGGTTCATATCAATCTTACCTTTCTTGTGGAGTTCACACAGATTCCTGTATAAAAGTTCCAATTCAGCTGTTTTCTCCTCTTTCTTAAAATGGGGCATGTAGTTACACTTCAATCCTAAGTTAAGAAATTCTTTTTGGTGGTCAGAAAGCGGGTAATCCGAAAGGTTGATGAACCCGTCTGTACTCTTAGGAATTAACATCTTACCTCCGTATAAGCGGCTCAGTTTCTTCTGAACACGTGATTCTGTAGCGTTGGCGTGCATGGAGAGGCTATGGTGTAGGGCCCTCTCAATTTCGTCACGTAAGTGAGAGGCAAAGTTACAGTTGTGGAAAAGTTCCATAACTTTACCTAATTCTTCGTTTAAGCTCCTAAGTAGTTGTTGCTTTTGGTCAATTTGCTCAAGCAACAGACTCCGTCTGAATTTGAGCGTGAAATCTTTAAGCTGCACTGCTCTGTCATGAAGGCGTATATTAGTGAACTTAGGGAGCAGGTTTTCATCAAGACATTTTCTATTGAAAATCACAGCATACTCAGCGTTCGTGATCTTTTTCTTAACACTTTCAATTCTTCTAATAATTCTCTTCTTAGAACTTGGTAAATGATAAATAATATTTCCAATGGAGTCCATTGTGGAAATAAAAACTAGAACTTAACGACGTTTCGCCTATACCTTAGGCATCTTCTGGTAAATTTTATTTTCTAAAGATACATACATGCTTATAAATACAAAAAGTTACAAAATGTGAAATACTAGGAGAGATGGTGGTGCAAGAGTGCTGTCGGACTTTTCATCTTCGTGGCGCGACGTGGGATGCCCCGAAAAGTTCCAAATGTCCGCACATATTTTGCTAAGAAGAGAATTATTAGAAGAATTGAAAGTGTTAAGAAAAAGATCACGAACGCTGAGTATGCTGTGATTTTCAATAGAAAAAATATATATATATATATATATGTGTGTGTGTGTGTGTGTGTGTGTGTGTGTGTGTGTGTGTGTGTGTGTGGGCGTGTGTGTGTGTGTATATACATACACACACACACACACCTGAAGAGATCGAATGGAAAGAGAAAGTTCCCCCCATGAAAGAAATAGAAGTAACAAAGAATGAAATATTGAAACACTTGAGTAATCTAGATGTTAGAAAATCGCATGGACCAGATGAAATAGCAAACTGGATTTTGAAAGAATGCAGGAAAGAACTGGCAGACAAAATACATAGCATAATAAACAGTTCCTTGAAAGAAGGAAAAGTCCCAGAAGATTGGAAAAGAGCAAATATAGTACCTATATATAAAGGGGGAAATAAGGAAGACCCTACCAACTATAGACCAGTCTCTCTAACAAGTACAATAGCAAAAATTTGTGAAAGAATTGTCAAAAGTAGATGGGTAAAATATTTAGAAAAAAACAACGTGCTAAATACAAGGCAATTTGGATTCAGACAAGGACGATCATGCGTCACCAATTTGATATGTTTCTATTCAAGGCTAATAGACATAATACAAGAAAGAGATGGATGGGCTGATTGTGCATTTCTGGACTTGAAAAAGGCTTTTGACAAAGTACCACACAAAAAGTTGCTTAAGAAATTAGAAACTGAAGGAGGAATATAGGGCAAACTGCTTAAATGGATGTAAAACTTTTTGCAAGAAAGAAAAATGAGAGTGGTGATAAGAGATAAACACTCAGAATGGGATGAAGTAATAAGCGGTGTCCCACAAGGAACAGTTCTGGCCCCAATAATGTTTGCTATATATATTAATGATATGGATGAAGGAATTAAAAGTTATATGAGCTTCTTTGCAGATGATGCAAAACTGTTGAAAAAAGTGAAAACGGATGAAGATTGTGAGTCACAACAGAATGATCTGAACAAAGTACAGGAATGGAGTAGGAAGTGGGAGATGGAGTTCAACACTAAAAAGTGTAGTATAATGGAATTTGGAAAAAGCAAAAACAGAATAATAGGATCATATAAATTGGGAGAAGAAGGAATAAAAAAAGTAGAAAATGAGAAGGACCTGGGAGTCATTGTTATGAATAATATGTCACCTGAGAAACATATAAATAAGATTTTTGGAGAAACTTATAATTTGATAAGAACAATCAAAGTGGCATTTGCATACCTGGATGAAGAAATGGTGAAGAAAATTCTAACCACTCTGATAAGACCAAAATTGGAATATGCAGCAACAGTATGGTCACCAAGTACAAAAAAATGTATAAAAAAAACTTGAAAGAATACAAAGAGCAATTACAAAATTGGCACCAACACTCTCAAAACTATCATATGAAGAGAGACTAGCAAAACTTGAACTACAGACATTAGAGCAAAGAAGAGAGAGAGGAGATTTGATAGCTATTTACAGAATCATGAAAGGCATAGAAGTTATTGATAGAGAGAATCTGATAAAATGGGATGATGGAAACACAAGAGGACACGGAAGGAAAATCAAGAAGGACAGCTATAGAAGAGATCTGAAAAAGAACAGCTTTCCTCACAGAGTAATAGACAGTTGGAACAAGTTGGATAAAAAAAATAGTGTGTGCAAGAACAATACATGAATTTAAAAATAGTTTAGATAAAATGAGATATGGAGACGGGACCCACGAGCGTAGCTCTCCTTCCCGTGAAATACAACTAGGTAAATACACACACACACACACACACACACACACACACACACACATATATATATATATATATATATATATATATATATATATATATATATATATATATATATATAGTCACGTATTCAATGTTCATGTGTTTTCTTTCTCGTGATGGTCGTAGTTGTCTGCAAGCACGCAGCTTTTACCCCCACCCCACCTTTACTGGTCAGCTGTGTAGACCAGTTGACACACCCAGAAGGTCAACATGGTCAGACCAGCGGCTGTCTTTTGTTGCCTTTGCCCTCAGGTCAAGTAAGCCGTGGGATTCGTATGGGCGTAAATTACCATGTTGTAATTTTGGTTATGTTTCTTTTCTTCAATGTAATGTAACCAGTTCTTACTAAAACTTGTAGAAGTTACCATATGTCAGTACGCTGCGACATACTCGAATTTTTGTATTGATATTTTAATGGTATTTAATTTGTATACATATGGTAACATTTTCCATCGCCGGCAGGCTGGCTCGACATGTGCATCGTGCGTGTCGAATTACCGGTTAATCATCTTACTGTCTTTTCTACTTTCTTTGTGTTAGTATTAAGGTTTGTATTATTACGTGCATAATAATCTTGTGTGTGTAATTTAACTTTGTGTAAGTGGTTAGGCTTCTATGCTATCATTCAGAGGAGTATAGGGAAAATTTCCTTTTGTTGTACCCTTCGGCCTTTAAAAAAAAAGAGGCTCAAACCTCTCTTTTCGCCTCTTCCTCATCTCGTTTCGAGTCGAGAGCCGATCGTTCCGTCTCCTTGTCGGAGACTTTTTCATACAGAGGTATGTAGTGGTTTTAGTAGGAAATACATCTTATGTTTTTTTTTTCTTTCTTTCTTTTTTAGATTTGTAGGTCACCTTTTGGGAATTTGAATTAGGAGTGTCAATCGGGTTTTTTCCTATTCGTTCCCGTGCGCGATCTTTAATTACCTTTGTTTTCTCCCACCGAGTTTAATCCACATTACACGTAATCTAAGTGTTGGTTAAGGGTTATTATATCTCACGTGATTTTCTTGTCTTCTGATTTTATCTTACATTAAAGTAAATACTTAAATTGTGATAATATTTCTGTTACAAAAGTGCTTTCGTTGTTATTGTTTTGTTGTGTAAATAAAATCTTAAAACGAAACACTCTTTTCGTTCTTGGAAATCAAAATCAAAATAAATAAAATTTAAATATTTTCTCCTCCAATTTGTAGCAATATATGTATATATATATATATATATATATTAATATATATATATATATATTTAATATACATACACACACACACACACACCCACACACACACACACACACACACACACACACACACACACATATATATATATATATATATATATATATATATATATATATATATATATATATATATATATGTACAATGCCTATACGTATACATATACTGTAAATACGTTTTTCGGTAACGCACTACCTGTCCAGCGGTAACGCGACCAGCCCTGAAAAATATAACTTGAAAGCATGTACCATTTTTCCCTCTGTCACGCGATGCACTGGCACCAAGGAGGGTGGCTATCACCAAGGCAGCATTTGCACATGCTCAAGAGAGCCACTGTGAGGGACTTACCAGGTGGGTTAGAATATAAACCTGTGTGTTTCCAATCCCTATATTAGGCGAGCCCTCCGACAAGTTGTGTATATTTAAGACAGATTGAACATTTCTAGAAGCTCTGCCAAGGGATTCGAACCCTGACCTGTGCGTGCATAATCATCGTATGTGTGAGGCGGCAGATGATTTCCTTCGCCGTCGGACGATTTCTTTCCCTCCACCATCTCTCCACCATGAAAAGACAACGAGGCTTCTCAGCTAAGCTAGAACAAGCGAGGCCTCTCAGCTAAGCTCGCTGGGTTCACAAGATGACCCCATATCCATATATCTACCAGAACAACCCCAAACAACCCAAGTATAGGGTCATAGGTCAACGCTACGGTCGGCTTCCTACATTTTGGCAACACCAAGAGTGCCACCCTTCTATATTTTCTTATTGGGTGCTCTCTCGTAGGGCACGCCCATTTTTGTTCCATGTATCATTTTAGCTAGGAAGATCTGACACCTCCAGAGTTTTCTTTGGAGCAGCCAGTCTCGTTTGTACATAGAATAGGTCTAGAAATAAAGAGAAGAAAACGTCCCACGGTGTTTGGACCAAAAACCCCCGCCAGCACATGTAGCTCAGTCGCTAGCGTCTTGACTTCGTGATTATGCACGCACAGGTCAGGGTTCGAATCCCTTGGCAGAGCTTCTAAAATGTTCAGTCTGTCTTAAATATACACAACTTGTCGGAGGGCTCGCCTAATATAGGGATTGGATGAAAATGAGACTACGTCTTCTGCAACTACGTGATGTGTGGTCGGGGACTTGTACAGCCATTTAAACCATCGCACGTAGCTCAGTCATTAGCGTCTTGACTTCGTGATTATGCACGCACAGGTCAGGGTTCGAATCCCTTGGCAGAGCTGACATATATATATATATATATATATATATATATATGTATATATATATATATACATATATATGTATATATATACATATATATGTATAATATATTATATATATATATATATATATGTGTGTGTGTGTGTGTGTGTGTGTGTGTACAACAATGAATGGGTCCCTGTGAATAGTGATACATTTTTATCAACCATAATGCTTAGAATTAAAGTGCATTGTGGTTGATATATATATATATATATATATATATATATATATATATATATATATATATACATATATATCATAGACATCAATAAGGTAATTTTGTCAATCCAAATGATGTCTATAAACCACGTTTCAATTTCTGCATGTTGGCCTCCACGGATCTCCCGATGTTGATGGCTTAGAATTAAAAGGCATTGTGGTTAATAAAAATGTGTCTCTATTCACTGGGACCCATTTAGTGTTGCACACACACACACACACACACATACAGTATATATATATATATATATATATATATATATATATATATATATATATGTGTGTGTGTGTGTGTGTGTGTGTGTGTGTGTGTTTCACCATTGCCTTTCACGTGTTGGACTCGTGATCGACAGCTATTTCCCTCCCGGAAGAGAGCTCAGGGTTCATATATGACCGATCTATGGGTAATGCTGTGACCTTACACGCACACGCACACACACCCAACTCCCCGCCCACGAGAGTTGGAGTAATGACCCGCAGCGCAGCGATACTGAGATTATTTCGGCCCTGGGCGGGGTTCGAACCCGGACCGCCGAAGTGGCAGCCCGGAACTCTACCAACTGCGCCACATCAACATCCAAGTGTAACACTTGAAAGACACGTATGATTTTATTGAGGTGAGAAATCTTTTAGAATTTAAATTAAATTAAATACTTATGAGTGTATGGGTCGCCATGGTTGAACTGAACAGGATGTTGGGTCGCTGCATCAAAAGGAGAACCATTGCCTAAAAGGCCTAAGCACAAATTGACTGGAGTGATAGCAAAAGCAGTGTGCGCAAAATATATGGTATATACAATTTCAAAACAGTGCAACTACAAATACGCTGATACGAGAGGGGCCTAAAAGAATCAATGGTTTCATTAGCACAACTGGATAAAAAGATAATTATGAACATTTTGGTGCCAACAGATAGCTCTCAAATACGGTTCTAACTGGTGTTTTCCACCTTATATGGGAGGTAGCCAGCCATGGCATGCACGCACTCCCACTCATACTTCCATTCTTAGCTTCTCATGGATGAGGGCTCATTCCCGTTCTTTGCCCAACGCCGGGGTGTGCAGCAAGATTTGTATATTCAACTTGCATATCGTTATAAAAAGTTCTTGGTGTCATTAGTACAAGAACTAATTTGTATTACATTTGAAGGCTGAGAAACACTACAGGGTTACATGCCTCAGAAAGTTTCACTATATTTCTTTAGCAATTTGCACAACTTATGTAGAAGAAAAAATGCATCAAAGGATTAAAAATGTACTTTTATTTTTCAGGTAAAATGTATTTTCTGTAACATTGGGCACCTTTTCACATCTATAAATGTTATAATGTGATGAGTTACAATTTATGACGGGTCACCTTTTACATTCATCTCAATATCAAGGCAATCTGGTATTCTGATTGTAGCCCATTTGTACTGACCTACTTGTGTCTGCAAATCCTGAATGTGCATACGAAGGACATCTTTATCAGTACCACGAAACCTTCCTGAAACTTGAAGTCCTTCCATCATGGTTATAGTAGCTTTCTGTCCATTGAGTTGATTCACGGCCCATAAAAAGCGCTCACGCAACTTTGCTCGACATTTCTGTTGAGCTGCTTCTGTCTGGTGAACATCCTGTGCGTCCATAGACTGAAAAATAAACCAATGAATTAACATCTTGCTGTTCAAAGTACAGTATCCACACGGTTGGATTAAGTTTTTGTGGAGCCTCAGGAAAAAAATACATAAATAGATAAACAAATGAAATAATATAAACAAAACAATCAATCAATTACAGCCACTGTTGTCAAACATATCAACAGTTTACATGTTTCAGTGTTGAATATATGACTGTGAATACAAAAAATAGATATAGTAATAAAATAACAAAGTAAAACAAAGAATAAAGACAGTTTGAAATAAATGTGTTTATCAATGGTAATCAAGTTGTACATACATACATACATATACCAAGGGCTTTTCCCCCTTACAAGGGAGGTAGCCAAAGTCAATAGGCATAATTCCACTCACACCCATTTCATCCCCACCCACTCCACTCCCATTCACCACCCTTCCCACCCTCTTTTCTTGGCTCCTGGATGACGGGTCATCCTTGCATCTGCCCATTGTCCTGGGTCAAACACAATGTAGCAAGACACCGCACGCCCACAGCAAAGTCGCTTCATTTAATCAACGACCTCCTTCCTCATGAAAAGAGAAGACGGGGAGAAACCCTTTCGGGCTGCGTCAAAATATCATTCACACATAACTACTACCTAACCCCCATCCACTCCCTTCCATGCATCACTACATTATCCATACACAACCATTCTCCACTCGCCCCTATCTTCTGTCTTCTCCTTTCCTTCCTCAACTGACTTCCTCCTCTTTCTAACACCCGTTTTACACCATCCATCCATCTCATGTTCACTCCATTCACCTCTGCCTTCCACACTTCTTTTACTAATCGTTCTTCACTCATTCTTTCCATGTCTCTAAACCATCCTAATAACCTTTCACCAACCCCAGTGGCGGGTCCAGGAATAAAATTGGGGAGGCACTAGATTATTTTATTTTTATGAAAATGGTAGTTGCTGACAAGACTCGAAATAAACACCATGTGAGGACGGAACCTTTATTAATACGACGTTCCGCTTGCTACAACCTTTTCAAGTACATAGTTGTGATACACATGACTGAGATTAAATTAGAGGAATGGGGGGAACGGGGAAAGGGAGAAGGAGGAAGGTAGGGGAGGAGGAGGAGGGGAATTGAATACTAGGAAAGGTTAGGGGGAAAGCTGGCCCAATTGTCTGAGTGACGGACATTGGCTCACAATCGAGAAAATGGGGGAAGAAAAATAGGAACATAGGCACATGGGAACAGTGAGAACCACTTAACGGACTGGAAAAATGCAGAGCTTCTGATACGTGAGCCCGACAAGATCCGCAGAAAGTGTCTGGATGGAGCAATCATACTGTACAAGGAACCAACACAATTGAACAGAATAGGAGGCATGTTCAATATCTCACCCCACATAATTCCCTTAATACCCATTGCCAACAAAATTTCAAGCCATCCTTAGTTGCCCTGTAAAGTTCCTTTTTCCTCTCAAAGACGTCCATTCGCAGTTGACATTTGCTCATCCTCCCCATTTTTCTTTCCCCTTTTTTTCGATTGTGAGCCAATGTCCGTCACCCAGTCATTTACTCAGAAATTTGGACCAGCCATTTCCTAAACCTTCCCTAGTACTCAACCCCTCTCCTCCTCCCCTACCTTCCTCCCTCCCCCTTTCCCCGTTCCCCCCATTCCTCTTACTTAATCTCAATCATGTCTATTACGACTATATACTTGAAAAAGCTGTGACAAGCGAAATGTCGTACAAATAAAGGCTCCGTCCTCATATGGTGTTTATTTCGAGAGATTATTTTATCTAAATACAATTGAAAGAGGCGAATGCACATTAGTGGGGCCGCACAGCTCAAATATTCAGAAGAATTGTGCAGTTTGTGATAAAAGCACCAAATTGGGCACACTTGTAGAACGACATATTATGAAGCGATTTGGATATTTGGCCACCACAGATTTAGCCTCTGAGGGCTGTGGCAGCCATTTTACAAAATGGCGGCCAGGTGACATTAAAATAGCTACCAGAGGAATTAAAATGGCTATGGCTTCTACATTTGTGGAACGATTTCATCGTTTATGGGGTCTATGGATGCGCCTCACTGCGTACTACAAACGTATGGGACTAAATTTCCGAAACTCTAAATTTTTAGGGGGGGGGGGGTCAAATCATCCATAGACCCCATAAACGATGAAATCGTTCCACAAATATAGAAGCCATAGCCATTTTAATGTCACCTGGCCGCCATTTTGTAAAATGGCTGCCACAGGCCTAAGGGGGGGGGAAGGGACTCGAATATATTTATTTTTCATTGCAGGTTGTTGATGGTGGTCGTCACTTAACAGCAGCCATGTCCAAGAGCTTCAAGTTGGTCGACCCAGAGCGACCTGTCTCAACGTCGTCACATCCACCAACAACGAACTGGAACCTGTGTATCATCTGTCAAGACGACACGAAAGAGACACTGACTCGTCCCTCACAGTCCAAGCGAAAAGATGTCGGGAGCGGCTACAGTTCCCTTGCCGAAAATCTGATCAGATTCAATGAACTAAAGGAGCATCCATGTACGCTTCAGTTACACCGGCTTGACGAAGGTCATGGAATTGAAGCAGCTATGGTTGCGAACAGTGCTGGTTATCACGAAACCTGTCGACTAAAATATAACAGGACAAAACTACAGAGAGCCGAAAAGCGAAAGCGTGTAACTGTTGATGACAGCCATAATACTGGTGCATGCAAGCGCACCAGGTCCCTCTCAGCGAGCACAGGTAATTCAGGGCCCCCCTCCTGTTTCTTCTGTGAACAACCTGTAGGCTCAGAACGGCTTCATGAGGCAGCGACCTTCACAATTGACAGGCACGTGAGGGACTGTGCGACCCTCCTTGGAAGACAGTACCCTACTTCGCAAACTCAGTGCTGGGGATATGGTGGCCCTGGAATGTAAATACCATGCCAAATGTTTGTCACAGCTGTATAATCGTGCCAGAGCGGCCCGATGTTCTGAAGCGACAGAAGAAACTGAACAAGAGAAACAGCTGTCAAGAGTAGCTTTTGCTCAACTTGTGCTCTTTATTGAAGAGACCAGGCAGCATGAGGAGACGGCGCCAGTGTTCAAGTTAGCAGAACTGGCTGAACTATACCAGTTAAGAATTGAACAGCTAGGCGTCAGGTGCAACACAAGGGTACATTCCACACGTCTCAAGCAGAGACTCCTTGCCCACTTCCCTGACATGCAATCACACAGCAAGGGAAGAGACATCCTGTTGGCATTCCGAAAAGATGTTGGCGATGCTATTGCTAAAGCTTGTGAAATGGACAGCGACAATGATGCTATCCATCTTGCACGTGCTGCAGAAATCGTGCGCCGCCAGATGTTTGGTGAATCCAAGCCTTTCATTGGGTTCCCTGAAGGATACCAGAAAGAGTCTGTGCCCCAAATGCTGATTTGCCTGGTCAAAATGATTTTAGAGGGACCCAACATCAAGGACCAGATGACAGACACAGGCACTGCAGCGGTTGCCATTGCTCAAATTTTGAAGTTCAACAGCGTAAAACACAAACGTATGCAAAGCACCTCACCATCATCCACTGTACGGCACAGCCATGTGCAAAAAACGCCTCTTCCAATACATGATTTACACGCCCACACGCACAAGAAGGAACTGGTGGATAGGCTGGCACACGTTGGCCTGAGCATCTCGTATGATCGTGTCCTCCGCCTCACAGCGCAGATGGCGAACAATGTCTGCACGCAAGAACAATGTTGAGTTGATTCCTCCAACCAAGGCAGCTCTGGAAGAACACGTTAAGAGGGCAGCCTACCAGGGAGGTCATGTATGGGGCCAGGTGTTGCTCCCTGCACCGGAGCTGCCGACGGCAACCAGCTGGGGGTGGATCAAAAGTGAGGACGGGCTGCATGATCCCCACTGGACAAGATTACCACAAGCAGCCCAAATTTGCCGTGAACTGCTGTCATGTAAATGTAAGATGGGTTGTGTGAATCGTTGCAAATGCAAAAAGGCTGCACTTGAATGTACTGCTCTGTGCCTGTGTGAGGGGGAGTGCACCCAGAACTAGACATTTCTACATTTAATTTTGAGTGTTTCATTATAGCACTGTAACATCATGTTTCATTGAAACGTATTATGATGAATTTTGTATTTCTTGAGTAAATTATTTTGTATTTCTTTTGTCTTTCTTTTACACGCCATTCCATTGTCATTTCTTTTACGCTTGCTAGGTAATTATGTCACCCGCAGAGCTATAGGTTGGACTATAGTTTAGGGTTAGGTTAGGTTAGCTAGTTTAGTCCAACCGATAGTTGGGGGAGTAGCCCCCCCCCCGGGCAGCTTAGCTATAGTTAGGCCTTCCTGCTGCCATGTTGGGGGCCAACCAGTTGCGTGACCCTTTACGTAGTCGCGCGGACAGTCTTAAAAAAAAATCCTAAATGTAGTGGGACACAGCGATTATTGTATTTTTCTCCCCCCGCCCCTTTTGTAGAGACATTTTGTAGAGCCTCATTAGTCGCATATATAGGCACAGTGATAGTTGTCACCAAAGTATAAACGTAGAAGCCACAGTGATTTGAAAAATACCCCTTCCCCCCCCTAAAAATTTCGAATTTCGGAAATTTAGTCCCATACGTTTGTAGTACGCAGTGGGGCGCATCCATAGACCCCATAAACGATGAAATCGTTCCACAAATGTAGAAGCCATAGCCATTTTAATTCCTCTGGTAGCTATTTTAATGTCACCTGGCCGCCATTTTGTAAAATGGCTGCCACAGCCCTCAGAGGCTAAATCTGTGGTGGCCAAATATCCAAATTGCTTCATAATATGTCGTTCTACAAGTGTGCCCAATTTGGTGCTGTTATCACTAAATGCACATTAGGTTAGCTATGCTGCCCCACTACATATTATTTTGATGGGCAAAACTTATTTGAATATTAACCCTCTAACAGATGTAAAAATCAATAAAGGTTATCACAACTACTGCCCTGTAATAAGTATTTGGCAAATGATAAATATCTGATGAACATACATTTGAGTATACAAAGGATTACAAATGCGGAGCATGCCGACAGGAGACCTTTTGATCCATATCTAGGTCGGATGCGAAAAAAAAATAATAATAAAATAATAAACAAAAACTATAATAATGTAAATAACAAATAAAATACATAAATAAATGCATAGGTATAGTTAAATAATAAACAAACAGGTAAATAGTAAATAATAATAAATTGACATATAACTAATAATAAATGAAAATCACAGACAAATGATAACAAAACAAATAATATAAAATTAGTTATAATCATTACAGCATCTTACTTAGGTATTTATCTAAATGATTCTTAAAGCTTCGAACTGAACTACATTGCACTACCTGTGCAGGAAGTTTATTCCATTCATTAACTACACGGTTGGCAAAGTTGTTTCTACCTACTTCCAAATTGAATCTATTTCCGGACAGTTTGAGACCATTGTTTCTTGTCTGATTCTCATTCAATATCAAAATTTGACACTTTTGATGTCAATTCCGTTTAGAATCTTAAAGAACTATATAAAGTCACAACTGAGTCAACGATTTTTTAATGAAAACAGATTAATATGTTTTAGTTGATTTTCGTATGATTTATTTTCTATATTTGGAATAAGTTTTGTGGCTCACCGTTGTACTTTTTTCAATATGTCAATGTCTTTAATAATATTCGGTGACAATACGAAAACAGCATATTCCAAATGTGAACGACCTAAAGATCTATATAGCTTGTTAATGAGTGATGGACTTTTGAAGTCGCGCAATTAGTCCTAGAATCTTATTTGCTTTCTCAGAGGCTGAAATACACTGCTTGGATGATTTGAGGTCGTTACTGATAATTACGCAGAGATCTTTTTCACTATCCACTTTTCTTCGAATTTCCAAATAACTTGTAATCGTACTTACTGTTATTTTTACCTATGTGCATTACCTTGCATTTACTTGTGTTAAATTTCATTAGCCACTTTTCAGACCATTGCTGTAATTTATCTAAATCTTCTTGGATATCTAATTGGTTTGAGTGATTATTTGCCACTCCGCACAGTATTGTGCCCGATGCCTGACAGATTACTTGATGCCAACTCTGACCACAATAGAAATAAGCTTCATATGCTTTATTGGGTTATCTTCGCAATTCTATACATTGTATTTTTATATCTATGTACCTTACTGACAAGAAATCCAATCCATCTAAAGCATCATTATCACTAGATTGTTGAGAATGATAAAACGAATGAAACCAATTGGACATCAAAGACGATACATGAATAAAACTGAAGGAACATGAAAAAAAATGAATTAACGAGAAAAAATATAAGGAATGTGAATATATGTATAAAATGAAATAAAGTAAAACAACCACAGAAAAGAAAAGGAATTGGAAGTGCCTATTCCGTCAAAACAAAGGTTCCAGTAATGGAACGGAATGAAATTTTCTTCCCGCCAATTTAGGAATTGAGTTTCGTGCAAAGGCAGTGTAAACAGTGCCCGCTGTAAGGTGTATCAAAAAAGAAAAGACATATAAACCCAAATTGATAATCTGCTGTCAGTTGAAGAGTATATAAACAGAAGTATAAATATACAAGGACTCAACAATTCAATACTATTCCAAAGCTCATGATCTGCCGTCAGTTGAAGCTAAATCATTCATACAAGTGTAAATTTAATAAATAGGCAGGGTCTCAACAAATTAACTAAGATCATTCCTAGTTGTTCACTAAAATAAACAAGATGCCATCCGCAACCACTTATAATCCTGAAATGTTACCAGATTTACTGCCGATATACTACAAGAGGCTTTTCCCATACTCTCAATATTACAAGTGGCTCAGCTATGGCAACGGTAAGGAATGAAAAATAACTTAGTATTTGCTCAGTTCATTAGTGTACTTTTGTATATTACAAGTGGCTCAACTATGGCAATGGTAAGGAATGAAAAATAACTTCTAGTATTTGCTCAGTTCATTAGTGTACTTCTGTATATAACAGTCCATCTATGAATGCTTCCCCATCCCTCCTGTGTTAAATGCAACAAAACAAAGTACCAACAATAATCAATTCCAGTATATTATTATTAAGGAGGCAGTCACCCAAGGCATGCATCCATTCTCCACCCATTTGTTTCCCTTTTATAAATATTTTAGTTCCTTGCGGATGAACGGCCACCTCTGCCCATTGCCTAGGTCAGAAGCAATGCAGCAAATGATAAATCAGATTGTCAGTAATTTAGTTTTAGTTTGCTTTGTTTAGCACTGGAAGGGATGTGGGGGTTTCTGGGTGGAACTAATGCTGGGATGCTTGATGTATTGAGTTAATAAAATTCAACCTATACTTGTCTGATAGGTCATGTTTTTTTGTTTTTGCAGTTACTAAAACATACTTCACCCATCGGGAATTCTCCTTCACCTTAGCTGATGACATTTACCTGCGTTATCAGTCCTTCAAGGACCAAGATGAAATGGAAGCTGAAATTCAGAAATATAACCCCCACAAAATTGATATTGGGGCAGTATTTTCTTTCCGGTAATATTTTTTTTCTGATATCTTGATATCTTGTTTCAGTCATCTCATTCATATTACTGAAAGTAATTTAGATTGGTGTTACCTTTTTGTGGGAGATACTACAGTATATTGTAAATAATATAAAACTGAAAATTCATACAGACACTAGGTATATTCGCACATGACATGTACATGCTCTCTATCTATATACCAAGGGCATCTTCCCCCCTAGAAGGGAGGTAGCCAAGTCAAAGGTATGCACCCACTCCTGTCCATACATAAAAGTTAAGTACATTCATCTGCTTAATTGATTTTTAGATCATATTACCTGTATTAGTTTTGGAATTGACTTTTCTTTTTTTGACAGACCAAAGGACCACCGCACTGTATCAGTGTTTACCCCAAAGGAAAAAGAACTTGTTTTTGATATTGACATGACTGATTATGATGAGGTAGGTTAAAAATGTAGTTTCCTATATTATATTGTTAAGGACCATGAGACTAATATCAGAGAGGATCATTCTCCTACTGGCCATCTTTAAAACCACATGAAAATATGGAGTAAATGTTCAAAGTTGATAGATATCTTGTGTCTGGTTTGGAGACAGAATGTCAGCCCCCTCAAAGCTATACCACAATATGGAGGTGAGTGTGCTGAGAGGTTTTGAAGATGGGTGGCAGGGAGATGATTTTGATGTCCATTTTGCAGGTACCCATCATTATCCCTTGTACAGTAATAAATAATAAAATGCAGAAAGCAAATCCATTTCTTCCTGGAGAAATCTGTGGAAACGCCCAAGGATTACTGCCAACCACACTGGGGCTGTGGGTTTCCAATTGGTGAAATTCAAGGATATCATTGTAGTACATACATATACCAAAGCTTTTCTCCCCCTTACAAGGGAGGTAGCCAAAAAGAAAAAGGCATAAATCATTCCCACCCATTCCATCCCTAAATACACTCCACTCCCCTCCACCCTCCCTCCCATCTTAGCACCTCCTGGATGACAGGTCATCCCTGCACCTTGTCCACTGCCCTGGATCAGAGGCAGTGTCGTAAGGCACAGCACATCCACAGCAAGGTCGCTTCATTCAATCGGCGACCCCCCCCCTCTCCGTCCCCCCATGCATAAAAAGAGAAAACGAGGAGAAATCCCTTCGGGCTGCGTCAAATTTTGCTCACACATACAACCTCACCCCCATCCCCCCACCCATTCCACCTCATGCATCACAACATCATCCATATACAACCATTCTCCATTCACCCATCTTCTGTCCTCTCCTGTCCCTCCTCAACAGACATTCCCCTCTTCCCCAAAGCCCCCTTCACCCCATCCATCCATCTCATCCTAGGACATCTCCTCATGTTCACTCCCCGCACATCTGCCTTCCATACCTTTTTTACTAGTCTTTCTTCATTCATTCTTTCCATGTGTCCAAACCATCCCAATACCCTATCTCCCAACTCCCTTTCCAACCCAGTTCTCCTCCTCACCTCCTCATTTCTCACTCTATCTAGCCTAGTAACCACCATCATACTTCTCAAACACCTCATCTCAAACTCCTTCTCTCTTCCTCTCTTATGTTCCATGTTTCTGCCCCATACAGTGCTGTTGGCACAATCACTCCTCCATACAGTCTCCTCTTTGCATCCATTCCCAAATGTCTATTCCTCATTACACTTTTTAATCCACCAAGGCATTTACTCATTTCTCTCAATCTACATTCTACCTCCACCTCCACTCCACCTTTTCCTGCCACATTTGCACCCAAGTATCTAAAACTATCCACTTCCTCCAGTCCCTCTCCCTTAAGTTAATGTAATAGAAAAAGATAGAAAACAAATTCTGGTGAAAAATGGCAGTATCTACATTTGGGTGTATGTGTAATATAGTATGTGTTCTTGAGCAAAGTATTATAGTTGGGGATCATATCCATAGTGATGAGAAGAAGAATGCACAGTCCAAGAGAAGACTAATGATTTTTCATCAGTATGAGTAAAAAAAAAATATATATATAATAATTCCAGTAGGATCTTCCAGTTTCTGTTGACCAACTTGTTAAAGGAAAATGTTCTGAAAGTTGAGAGCTGGTGTTTGCCAGTCTTGTAGGCAGTGGGTCTCAGGGAGGTTTTGTGATTATCCAATGAGGTGCTAGTGAGGTGAGATACTATATGTTCTGGCAGACTAGAAAGTTCAGGTGTGTTGTCAAATATACTGTATCTGCTAACACATTGGTTTTGGTTGCATTAGCTGTGACTGGTATATTACAACATGCATGAGGTCTCTGGAAGTGGAAATTTCAAGATCAATTGTTTCATTGACAAAAATCTGATGGAGACCCTTTACTCCTGTAGGAGTGTAGAATGGGATTGTGCATTGATGCTGCTTTATTACATGTTGGAACAACATGAGAAGTATATTGGGTGGATACAACACAACAGCTAGCTGATTATTTTGCCTAGAAAGGTACTTGAACCAGGTAGCTCCATGTAGCTGTCAACAGAGATTAGAGGTATTATAATTCATGTCCAGGAACATCTTTCAACAGTATGTGGCCATGGGTTGTATGTTGATGGTGCATAAAGTCTATGTACTTGATACATAGTGTGGATTGGGCACCAATAGTCCATTCAACTTTGCTCTTTAGAATATCTTATCAAGCTAAGAAGAAAGGACAAGTGTTAGAGCAAATTGGTATTTGTGTATGTGGGTGTGCACACTTGTATTTACCTAGTTATATTTTACAGGAAGAGCTATGCTCGTAGTGACCTGCTCTTGTATCTTTCTGCATCCAGTTTGTTCTTAAAGTCATGTATAGTTTTAGCACTCACTGTTTCCTCATTCAATTTGTTCCAGATATCTATCACTCTGTGTGGGAAGCTATTCTTTTTCAGATCTCTTCTGTAACTGTCCTTCTTAAGTTTCTTCTCGTGTCCTCTTGTTTTTCTTCTGTCCCACTTTAGTAAGTCATCTCTATCAAGAATTTCCATCCCTTTCATAATTCTGTAGATGGTTAGCAAATCACCTCTTTCTCTTCTTTGTTCCAGGGTTGGTAGATTTAATTGATCTAATCTTTGTTCGTATGTCAAATTGGAGTGTTGGCGCCATCTTTGTCGTTGCTCTTTGAATTCTTTCTAGTTTATGTTTTTTAGAACTAGGTGTCCATAGTGTCGCAGCGTATTCTAATTTTGGTCTTATCAGTGTAACTAGTATTTTCTTTACCATTTCTTGATCCATGTAGTCAAAGGGTACCTTCATTGATCTTAAGTTGAAAGTTTCTCCAACTAATTTGTTGATGTGTTTGTCTGGTGACATGTCATTTAGGATAGTTACCTCTAGGTCCCTTTTTGAGTTTACTATTTTTACTTCCTTTGTACCAATTTTATATTGATATATTGTATTTTAGCTTTTTTCCAAATTCCATTATGCTACATTTGTTAATGTTGAACTTCACTTTGCACTACTGACTCCATTTCCAGACTTTGTCTAGGCCTTCTTGAAAAGATTTGCAGTCTTCCTCTGTACTTACTCTCTTTAGTAGTTTTGCATCATCTGCAAAGAAGTTCATATAACATTCCACACCTTCATCCATATCATTTATATAAATAGCAAACATTATCAGAGCCAATACAGAGCCTTGTGGGACTCCACTTATCATATCTTCCCAATTTGAGTTCTTGTCTCTAAGTACCACCCTCATTTTTCTTCCATTCAGGAAATCTTTCATCCATTCCAATACCTTTCCTTGTGTTCCACCTATTATTTCAATTTTTCATAGTAGCTTTTTGTGTGGTACATACATATACTATGTATGTGCTTTGTTAAAAGCCTTTTGTAAGTCCAAGA
This sequence comes from Oratosquilla oratoria, assembly GCF_046742065.1. Classification (NCBI taxonomy): domain Eukaryota; kingdom Metazoa; phylum Arthropoda; class Malacostraca; order Stomatopoda; family Squillidae; genus Oratosquilla; species Oratosquilla oratoria. The sequence continues at coordinate 37,184,982 of NC_134782.1, forward strand.
AAGCACAAGCTGCCCATCTGTCTCTTGTATTATTTCTATTAATCTTGAGTAAAAGCATATTAAGTTTGTGGTACATGATCTTTCACTTCTAAAACTGAATTGTTTAGGATTTAGTATTTTGTTGTTTTCCAAGTGTTTAATTAATTTATTCTTAATAACTTATTTGCATATTTTTGCCTCTGTGCTTGTAAGGGATACAGGTCTATAGTTTGTTGGATTTTCTTTGTCTCCTTTATATGGTCTATATGTTTGCTGGAGAGAGGGTAGAGTACCGGAGGACTGGAGAAGTGCCTGTATAGTTCCTCTTTACAAGGGAAAAGGGGACAAGTGTGAATGTAGTAGTTTCAGAGGGATTAGCCTGTTAAGTGTAGTAGGGAAGGCTTATGGGAGGATCTTAATTGAGAGGATTAGGAGAGGAACAGAAGGAGTAATTGGTGAGGAACAGTGTGGATTTAGGACAGGTAGAGGTTGTGTAGATCAGATCTTTGTGGTAAGACAGATATGTGAGAAAGCTATAGGAAAGGGGAAGGATGTTTTTTGGGCTTTTATGGATCTGGAAAATGCTTATGATAGGGTAGACAGAAAGGCACTGTGGGAGGTTATGCAGATTTATGGGATAGGAGGAAAGCTTTTGGGAGCTGTCAAGAGTTTTTATGAGAGTAGTAGAGCATGTGTCAGGATTAGAAATGGAGAGAGTGAGTGGTTTGAAGTAAAGGTGGGACTTCGTCAAGGATGCGTTATGTCGCCCTGGCTGTTTAACTTATACATGGATGGGGTGGTGCGAGAGGTGAATGCTAGGGTAGTGGGTCAGGGATTGGAGATGGTTAAAGAAAATGGAGAAAAGTGGGAGGTGAGCCAGCTGTTGTTTGCGGACGACACTGCGCTTGTGGCAGGGTCAGAGGAGGGATTGAGGAAGCTGGTGGCAGAGTTTGGGAGAGTATGTGATAGAAGAAAGCTAAAGATAAATGTGATAGAAGAAAGCTAAAGATAAATGTGGATAAAAGTAAGGTGATGAGATGTACAAGGGGTGAAAGTGGCAGTAGACTGGAAGTGAACATTAAGGGAGAGCGACTGGAGGAAGTGGATAGTTTTAGATACTTGGGTGCAAGTGTAGCAGGAAAAGGTGGAGTGAAGGTGGAGGTAGAATGTAGATTGAGAGAAGCGAGTAAATGCCTTGGTGGTTTAACCCCTTCCATACGGTGCCGCACACGTAGGCGTCATGGACTTAGATCTCGGTGGCAGCAGCCAATGCCAGCCGTACGACGTGTCGTAATAATACTCGCATCATAAAATATAGTCACCGCTTATATCGATCGTTCTCTCTTCACCCGTGAATTTTGATAACCATAGAAAATGCGATTACAAAAGAATTAGAAAGAATGTCATTATGGAGGGGCGACTACAATAAATATAATCAAGACGCCGATTTGGCAGCCTCGCGAATACACTCGCTCCCCATGACGCCTACGTGTGCGGCACCGTATGGAAGGGGTTAAAGAGTGTAATGAGGAATAGACATTTGGGAATGGATGCGAAGAGGAGACTGTATGAAGGAGTGATTGTGCCAACAGCACTGTATGGGGCAGAAACGTGGAATATAAGAGAAGAAGAGAGAAGGAGTTTGAATGTGTTTGAGATGAGGTGTCTGAGAAGTATGGTGGGGGTTACTAGGCTGGATAGAGTAAGAAATGAGGAGGTGAGGAGGAGAACAGGGGTGAAAAAGGAGCTGGGAGATAGGGTTGATGAAAGAATATTAGGATGGTTTGGACACATGGAAAGAATGAGTGAAGAAAGACTAGTAAAAGAGGTATGGAAGGCAGATGTGGAGGGAGTGAACATGAGGGGACGTCCTAGGATGAGGTGGATGGATGGGTTGAAGGGGGCTTTGGGGAAGAGGGGAATGTCTGTTGAGGAAGGAAGGGAGAGGACGGAAGACAGAGGTAAGTGGAGAATGGTTGTATATGGATGATGTTGTGACTGCATGAGGAGGAATAGGCGGGGGGGGGGTGGGGGCCGGGGTAGTATGTGTGAGTAAATTTTGACGCAGCCCGAAGGGATTTCTCCCCGTCCTCGCCTTATATGCAGAGGGGGACGGTGAGGGGGGGGTCGCCGATTAAATGAAGCGGCCTTGCTGTGGATGTACTGTGTCTTGCGACACTGCTTCTGACCCAGGGCGGTGGGCAGGGTGCAGGGATGACCCGTCATCCAGGAGGTGCTCAGATGAGAGGGAGGGTGGGAGGGGTGTGGAGTGTATTTAGGGATGAAATGGGTGGGAGTGTTTTTATGCCTTTCCCTTTTTGGCTACCTCCCTTGTAAGGGGGAAAAAGCCTTGGTATATGTATGTATGTATGTACAATATATATAAGGCATAAGAGGGTCTAGGAGTTTTCCAACCACCACCCTAAGGTTTGGGTCTTTTAATGTGCATGGATGTGGTACAGATGAGAGTAAAAGGAAAGAGATAGGTAGTATGTTTGTGAGAAGAAAGATGGATGTAATGGCTTTAAGTGAAACTAAGTTGAGAGGGAAGGGCAAGTGTAAGTTTGGAAGTGTAAGTGGGAGGTTATCAGGAATGAAGAGAGGGACAGAAGGGGTGGCTATACTAGTAAGTGAAGAGATAGGTAAATGTGTAGTGGAGTGGAAGGAGGTTTCCTCAAGGATAATGTGGATGAAGGTGAAACTGGGAAAGGAGATGTGGGTTTTTGTAAGTGCATATGGGCCTGGTAGTGAGAAGAGTGTAGAAGAAAGGGAGGCTTTTTGGATAGATTTAAATGAGTGCATAGAAGGATTAGGGAGAAATGTCAATGTAATATTACTGGGAGACCTTAATGCTAGGATAGGAAATGAACCAATTGACAGAGTGGTTGGGAAATATGGAGTTCCAGGAAAGAATTGTAGTGGAGAGATGATGGTGATGTGTCTAGAGAGTTGATGATAGCAAATACAGTGTTTTTAAAGAAAGTCAAGCCTAAATACACATGGGAGAGGGTGGTGGAAGGAAGGGTGGTAGATAGAGCGTTAATGGACTATGTAGTGGTAGGTAGGAGTATAATAGGAAGAGTTAAGGATGTACATGTGCTAAGGGGAGAGAGTGGGGGAATATCAGATTTTTTGGTGGAAAGTAAGTTGAGAGTGGAGGATAGATGGAGAAAGAGGAAAAGGACAAAAGGTAGGGAGGTGCTTAGAGTGAACTCTTTAAAGGAGAAGGAGTACAAGAAGAAGCTGAGAGAGGAGTGGGAGGGAGTGAAGGATAGAGTAGAGCTAGGTGTGGAGGAGGAATGGAGATGGTTCAAGGAGGGAGTCACAAAGTGTGCAAAGATGGTGTGTGGAACAAGAAGGACAGGAGGAAATAGAAGAAAGGGTAGTGAATGGTAGGATGAGGAAACAAAGAAGGTTGTAGAAGAGAAGAAGCGAGCTTTCACAAATTGGTTACAAAATAGGACGAGGGAGTCATATGAGAGGTACAAAGAAAAGAAAAGCGAAGTAAAGCACAAGGTAAAGGAGGCAAAGAGGAGAGCAGATGTGAAATGGGGTAAGAGTATGATAGAAAATTTTGAAAGTAATAAAAAGATGTTTTGGAAAGAAATTAAGAGAGGAAGAGGAGGTGAATCAAGTAGAGAAGAAAAGGTAAAAGGTGCAGATGGAGAGATGATAATGGAAGAGAAGGCAGTAAGGGGAAGATGGGCAGAATATTTTAGGGAGTTGTTAAATGTGAAGGAGGATAGGGAAGGAAAGATAGTTGCAGTGGGAAATGCTAGGAAAATGACCATGATGAGTGAGGAAAATGGAGAAATAAGGAAGGATGAAGTGAAGGCACTTGTTAAGATGATGAAAGCAGGAAAGGCACCTGGTCTGGATGGATGCCTTGCAGAATGTCTAAAAAAAAAAAAAAAAAAGGAGATACAGTGATGGTGGACTGGCTGGTGAGGTTATTTAATGTTTGTTGGAGAGAGGGTAGAGTGCCGGAGGACTGGAGGAGTGCCTGTATAGTTCCACTTTACAAGGGAAAAGGGGACAAGTGTGAGTGTAGTAGTTTCAGAGGGATTAGCTTGTTAAGTGTAGTTGGGAAGGCTTATGGGAGGATCCTGATTGAGAGGATTAGTAGAGGAACAGAGGGAGTAATTGGTGAGGAACAGTGTGGATTTAGGACAGGTAGAGGTTGTGTAGATCAGGTTTTTGTGGTAAGGCAGATATGTGAGAAAGCTATAGGAAAGGGGAAGGATGTTTTTTGGGTTTTTATGGATCTGGAAAAGGCTTACAACAGGGTAGACAGGAAGGCACTGTGGGAGGTTTTGCGGATATATGGGATAGGAGGAAAGCTTCTACGAGCTGTCAAGAGGTTTTATGAGAGTAGTAGAGCATGTGTCAAGATTAGAAATGGAGAGAACGAGTGGTTCAAGGTAAAGGTGGGACTTCGTCAGGGATGCATTATGTCGCCCTGGCTATTCAACTTGTACATGGATGGGGTGGTGCAAGAGGTAAATGCAAGGGTAGTGGGTCAGGGATTGGAGATGGTTTAAGAAAATGGAGAAAAGTGGGAGGTGAGCCAGCTGTTGTTTGTGGACGACACTGCGCTTGTGGCAGGATCGGAGGAGGAACTGAGGAAGTTGGTGACAGAGTTTGGGAGAGTGTGTGAAAAAAGAAAGCTGAAGAAAAATGTGGGTAAAAGTAAGGTGATGAGATGTACAAGGGGTGACAGTGGCAGCAGACTGGAAGTGAGCATTAAAGGTCAGATATCAACAGATATACCATTCGCTAAAAATTATCGTATTGCTCGAAAAAGTACTTTTTAAAAGCATACAAATAAAGTTTTTACCTATTACAGAAGAATTTATTCAGAAAATTCACTTTTAATTGCGCCTCGCATACCACTTTTCCGAAGTCTAGACATTCAGAATAACAATATTGTTTGTTTGGCAACTGTAACGTTACGAACGCGGAATTCCCCGAACCTTTCACGAAGCGCACGGGGGTAATGTTTCGAATAGCAGACGACGCAATGAAATGAAGACTAAACTATTTTTTGCCAAATTTGATAAGATGTAGGTGGTGGAATTATAGTTATCAAATTTGGCAAAAAACAGTTTTGTCTTCATTTCATTGTGTCGTCTGCTATTCGAAACATTCCGCCCGTGCGCTTCGGGAAAGGTTCGGGGAATTCCGCGTTCGTGACGTCACAGTTGCCAAACAAACAATATTGTTATTCTGAATATCTAGACTAAGGAAAAGTGGTATGCGAGGCACAATTAAAAGTGAATTTTCTGAATAAATTCTTCTGTAATAGGTAAAAACTTTATTTGTATGCTTTTAAAAAGTACTTTTACGGTGATTTTTAGTGAATGGTATATCTGTTGATATCTGACCTTTAAGGGAGAGTGACTGGAGGAAGTGGATAGTTTTAGATACTTGGGTGCAAATGTGGCAGGAAAAGGTGGTGTGGAGGTGGAGGTAGAATGTAGATTGAGAGAAGCAAGTAAATGCCTTGGTGGATTAAAAAGTGTAATGAGGAATAGACATTTGGGAATGGATGCTAAGAGGAGACTATATGAAGGAGTGATTGTGCCAACAGCACTGTATGGGGCAGAAACATGGAACATCAGAGAGGAAGAGAGAAGGAGTTTGAATGTGTAGATAAGGTGTCTCAGAAGTATGATGGGGTTACTAGGCTAGATAGAGTGAGAAATGAGGAGGTGAGGAGAACTGGGTTGGAAAGGGAGTTGGAAGATAGGGTTGATGAAAGAGTATTAGGAATTGGGATGGTTTGGACACATGGAGAGAATGAGTGAAGAAAGACTAGTGAAATAGGTATGGAAGGCAGATGTGGGGGGAGTGAACATGAGGGGACATCCTAGGATGAGATGGATGGATGGGGTGAAGGGGGCTTTGGGGAAGAGGGGAATGTCTGTTGAGGAAGGACAGGAGAGGACAGAAGACAGTGGTGAATGGAGAATGGTTGTATATTGATGAGGTTGTGATGCATGAGATGGAATGGGTGGGGGGATGGGGGATGAGGTAGTATGTGTGAGCAAAATTTGACGCAGCCCGATGGGATTTCTCCCCGTCTTCTTTTCTGCATGGGGGGTGCAGAGAGGAGGGGTCACCGATTTAATGAAGCGACCTTGCTGTGGATGTGCTGTGCCTTGCGACACTGCCTCTGACCCAGGGCAGTGGACAAGGTGCAGGGATGACCTGTCATCCAGGAGGTGCTAAGATGGGAGGGAGGGTGGAGGGGAGTGGAGTGTATTTAGGGATGGAATGGGTGGGAATGATTTTATGCCTTTTTCTTTTTTGGCTACCTCCCTTGTAAGGGGGAAAAAGCCTTGGTATATGTATGTACAATATTTATATATACATTTTTCCAATTTTGTGATACCTTTCCTTCTTTGAGTGAGAAATCACTTATCTTGTGTATTTTGTCTGTTAGTTCATCTATACATTCTCTCAATATTCAGTTTGCAATTCCATCGGGCCTGTGTGACATTCTGACTTTTTTTTTTTTTTTTTCCCTTATTTCTTTGTGTCACTGTTATTTCATTCATTTCAGGGGATCTTCCTCACTGTCCTTCATTCCAAAATTGTGAGCTTTCAATTGTAAATACATACATATACATAAGGCTTTCTTACCCCTTACAAGGGAGGTGGCCAAAAAACAAAGGCATAAAAACCACTCCCACCCATTCCATCCCTATCACACTCCACTCCCCTCCACCCTCTTATCTTGGCACCTGGATGACAGATCATCCCTGCATCTTGTCCACTGCCCTGGCTCAGGTGTAGTGTCGCAAGACACAGCACATCCACAGCAAGGCCACTTCATTAAATCGGCAACACCCCCTCTCCCCTCATGCAAAAAAGGAGAAGACAGGGAGAAATCCCTTCAGGCTGCGTCAAATTTTTCTCACACTCCCTCACCCCCCATTCCACCTCATGGATCACAACATCATCCATATACAACCATTCTCCATTCACCCCTGTCTTCTGTCCTCTCCCATCCTTCCTCAACAGACATTCCCCTCTTCCCCAAAGCCCCTTTTACCCCATCCATCCCTCTCATCCTAGGTCGCCCCCTCATGTTCACTCCTTCCACATCATCCTTCTACACCTCTTTTACTAGTCTTTCTTCACTCATTCTTTCCATTTGTCCAAACCATCCCAGTACTCTTTCATCCACCCCATCTCCCAACTCCCTTTCCATCCCTGTTCTCCTCACCTCATTTCTCACTCTATCCAGCCTAGTAACACCTATCATACTTCTCAGACACCTCATCTCACATTCAAATTCCTCTCTTCCTCTCTTATGGTCCATGTTTCTGCCCCATACAGTGTTGTCAGCACAGTCACTCCTTCATACAATCTTCCCTTAGCATCCATTCCCAAATGTCTATTCCTCATTACACTTTTTAATCCACCAAGGCATTTACTTGCTTCTCTAAATCTACATTCTACCTCCACCTCCACAATTTCAGGCTCAGATGTGAATATTAGGTCTAGTCTCGACGGTTCTTCATTGTTTCTACATCTGGTATTTTTCTTGACCCATTGAGTTAATGTATAGTCAATGGTCATATCCAGTAGTGTTGCTCTGTGATTGCATCACAGGGATGGTTCTATGGTGTGTGGGTAAGGGCCTGTGGAACTGTGCAGTGGGAGACCAGTGAGTATAGATATTCTTTAGTTACATACATACATGTACCAAAGGCTTTTTTCCTCCTTACACAGGAGGTAGCCAAAAGACAAGGCATAAAACCACTCCCACCCATTCCATCTCCTACATACTCCACTCCCCTCCACCCTCTTCCCTCCCTCTTGTCTTGGCACCTCCTGGATGACCAGTCATCCCTGCATCTTGTCCACTGCCCTGTTAATTCCTGTATTTATTCTAGCTGGCACTGGCCAATTGTGTTCAAATGAAACTGAATGAAGTGTCTGCTGCAAGAGGGTTAAAAGTCACAATGCCAGAAGAGAGATTGAAATTGATATTTTTTATTTGTCTAAATAGATTTAAGTATATAGATTTAGAGAAAATGTGTAGTTAAATATGAGCTGTGGTGCCTAGTTTTTTATATTTTCATTTCCCTAGGTTAGGACTTGTTGTTCTGGTGCTGACATCTGTGGGAATTGTTGGAAATTTATGACTATAGCTGTGAAGATATTGGATGCTGCATTGCGAGGTGAGTGGATATAACTGTTTTAGAGGTGTTCATACTTTTCTGTCTATATATACCAAAAGTTTTTCCCCCTTATGAGGGAGGTAGCCAAGTCCACGTACTTACTCCCACCCACCACCCTTTCCCCCTCTCATTTTAGCTTCTCATGGATGACAGGTCATTCCTGTATCCTGCCCACTGCCCTGGGTCAGAAGCAATGCAACAAACCACAGCACATCCACAGCAAGGCTGCTTTGTTTAATTGGCAACCCCCTGCTCTGTCTCCTCATGCAGAAAAAGAGATGTGGAGAAAACCTTTCAGGCTATGTCAAAATATTCATGCACAAGCACCCCATACCCCCTTATACTCAGCCTCTCCCTTCCTTGCATAACAGTATCATCTACGAAGGGATACCCCCCAAAAAAAAACTGAATTCTGTCATATAATTGTATTCAGATATTTTTATATGTCTGCACTTTTATCACCTTCAAATTATTCTCCATGTGAAGCAATGCACTGGTCCAGGCGTGTTTTTCACTCTACAAAACAGTTCTGGAACTCTTGCAAATATATACCATGTAACGCCTCTGTCATTTTCTTCTTAACTTCTTCCACGTATGCAAAACATTTTCCTTTGAGGACTTTCTTCATTTGGGGAAGGAGAGGATCACAGGGAGTAAGACAGGGTGAGTAGGAAGGGTGGGTAAGTGGGGTCATGCCATTTTTGGTAGTGTGCGCTAGCGCATTGTCATGGTGAAACCACCACTCTCCACTTTGCCACAGGTTGGGGCGTTTCCATCTCACTGCGTCTCATAAACATTTCAGAACTTCCAGGTAAAAGTCTGGGTAACAGTTTGACCAGGAGGAATAAATTCTTTGTGGACAATTTCTCATGCATTGAAGAAACAAATCAATATCGTCTTGACATTGGACTTCACTTGACTTGCTTTTTTGGGTTGTTGTGATGTTGGATGCTTCCATTGACTTGATTGCTGCTTCATTTCTGGGTTGTAGCCATAGCACCAGCTTTCATCACCATTGATGACCTTTGAAAAAAGGTCTAGATCAACTTTCAACTCTTCAGTTCTTGGCACACATTCGTGACTACTATTGATAATCTGTGAGCAAGCGAGGCACCAATTTCCCTGCAACTCATTTCACCCCCAATTCCTCAGTCAAAATTTATTGGCAGGAGTTCCAGGACACCAGTCAAATCAACAAGTTCATCAATTTGTTTGGTAATGGTCCTCTAAGATCTGTTCATGAATTTTTGTGCGTTTTCATCCATTTGGGAGGTTGTTGGTCACCCTGAATGAGATTGGTCTTCCAGTGACAAGTGACCATTCCTAATGCATGCAAACCAAAAACTTGTGTTTTGCTCATGGATGCATCTTTGTAAGCTGTTTGAAGCATGATAACTGTTTCAGCTGCTGTTTTCTCCAGCAAAAAACAGAATTTCACGGCAGCACACTGCTCCTTCCTTTCATTTATTGCATAGATGAAAAGGCACAAAAAACTTCAAAACAAAGGTGAACCACAGGCCATATGTCTTCCCATGATGACCCCAGTGAGCAGACTGATACCAAACAGCTGTCTCATACAGTATCTAGCATCGGAAGCCTGAACTATTACTGGTTTGTCCCACATAAAACTATTGTTTACTTTAGGTATCCCCTTGTATACACAGTCACTTTCCACTCATCCCTATCTCCTGCCTTCTCCCTTTCTTGCTCAACAGACATTTCCCTCTTGCTCAATGCCACTTTCACCCTATGCATCCATCTCATCCTCTGTCATCCCTTCAAGTTCACTCCCCCACCTCTGCCTTTCATACTTTTTATTTATTTATTTTTTTTTAACTAATTTTTCATCCCTCGTTCTTTCCGTGTCCAAACCATCCCAATATCTTTCATCAGCCCTATCTACCACCTCCTTTTCCACTCCTGCTTTTCTCCTCACCTCCTTGTTTCTCAATCTATCCAACCTAGTAACCCCTACCATACTTCTCAGACATTTCATCTCAAACTTTTCCTCTCTGCCTCTCTTAAATTCCAAGTCTCTGTTCTGTACAATGCTGTTGGCACAGTCACCCCCTCATACAATGATTTTAGTTGCCATAAAGTTTACCTGTAATGTCACTTAATCAATGAGAGCCTTATATTTTGTCTCATATATGCAATTTAGGTCTTCATTGTGAATGGGGTCATTTACAGGCTGCCAGGCTCTCACCACCTTAACATGGCAACCTCCTGGAATCAGCTCCCACCCGGGAATTTTATGCTAAATAGGTGGTGATAGACTGACTAAGAGTATAGTCGGTCATTGTCATAACTTCCAACTATCTAACAATAACTTAATTCTTCCTTTTACTAACAAAAGTCCTGCCAGTGATGATGTATGATGATAAAGGCAGGAGATAGTTATCTGTGGAAGTGTAACTAGTGGCAGCCACTTAGAAGCAGTACAGGTTCATTGGTTGCCTGTTACTGGGACCAGGGTATTAGTACAGCTTAACAATTGTCAGCATGTCTGAGCAGCCCATTTTAGGGTCCCCACTTTTCACTTCACATGGGAAAGGGGCTAGAAAAGGTGACCAAAAAATAACCTACCTCATCTTTATTAGGCTGATGAGCTGTCTCTTCCACAGTCACCCAGTCTGTGACCACAACAATAATACAATACAAAGGAAGGATGTTAGGGAGCAACTGTCCTTCCAGACCCAACAAATCACCCCAGCTGCACTCCATACCATTGTAGTACCTCCCCATCAACAGGGTGATGAAATCCCAAACATACACACCCTGAACCAATTTGACCCAACAACAGTGATGGTTAACTCCTCACCTCCATGAAGGAAATAACCACTGCAGTCACTCCAACAACTACCGCATAGTCTTAGCCAGTAACTGCTTCTTCAGAGCTGATAAATTCCATTGCATTCTGAATTTTTTCCCATTTCTCCTATTCTCATTTCCACCCAACCATCCTGATCCTCCCTTTTTATTTTTTTCTGCTATATGACAGCAGTAGCATTTAAAATGCATTAGAATTGCAAATCTTTTTCAGAGGACTTTGGGTACCAGCACCTGCTGTGGGTGTATTCAGGCCGACGTGGTGTGCATTGTTGGGTATGTGATGCAGATGCCAGGGCTCTTTCTCAGACCTCTCGATCAGCTTTGGCAGAGTACCTGCAGATCATTCGAGGAGGTGATAATCAATCCAAGAAGGTCAACATTACTTCTAATAAGCTCCATCCTGCTGTCGGGTAAGCATTTCTTCTTCAATTGCTCTCCTCTTCCTACCACTTTCAGTTGGTGACATAGAAACAGTCCCACACTGATACAATACAAGCAACAGTCCAAAGTCCTTCCCAGAAAGATCTGTGGGAGGTTTTGAGGCTTTTGCCAGCTGGTGTGCAAGGTTTCACTCATTGAATTTCAGGACAATTATGATTATTATTGTTATTATCTTCGTGATCAGAAGGGGGATGTCTGTGAGGAAGGGAAAAGACAGAAGATAGGGGTGAGTGGAATGCTGTGATGCATGGAAGGGAGTGGGTGGGGGATGGTGGGGGTTAGGGAGTGGTTATGTGTAAATGATATTTTGACGCAGCCCGAAGGGATTTCTCCTGGTCTTCTCCTTTTCTTCTGCATGAGGATATGGAGAGGGGGGGAGGGGGTCACCAATTAAATGAAGTGGCCTTGCTGTGGATGTGCTATGTCTTTCTGCATTGTGTCTGACCCAGGGCAATGGGCAAGATGCAATGATGACCCGTCCTCCAGGAGGAGCCAAGAAAAGAGGGAATAGGAGTGGAGTGGGTGGGGATGAAATGGGCAAGAGTGGAATTATGTCTTGACTTTGGTATATGTATGTATTGTTATTATTCTTATAATCATTATTATTGTTCCTTTCAGGCGTGCTGATGTCATTTGTCAGGAATATTTTAAAGAGGTTTGTATTGATGATCAAGACATGTTAGGAAACAAGGAGAGATGGACCAAGTTTTTGGCACTTATTCCAGACCAGAGCTTCAGGGAGTCACTGGAGAAGCTTATGCCCCAGTGTTCAAATTCTTTGGAACGTTGGGTGATAATTGAAAAAGAAATTGATCAATTGGTTGCCAAAGGACAGGTAAGAAGTAACCATTCATATAGTGATGTGTCACTTTGAAATTTATTGTAAATATTTGACATTTTGTGTGGACTTGTATAGTCTGTGAGACTTGCTTGGAGTTGTGAACTTGTTGATGCAATTTTTTTGTTTGTTTGTTTATTTATTTATTCATTATTATTATTTTTTTTCATAACAGATGGATTACAAGAAGGGAATGCGTCCACATTTGATATCTGAAATAGTTCTCCAACATTTGTACCCACGTCTGGACATCAATGTTTCTAAAGGTCTAAACCATCTTCTAAAGTCCCCTTTTTGTATCCACCCAAAGACAGGGAGAGTCTGTGTTTGTTTTGACCCAGATAAAGCTGATGAATTTGACCCAGCCAAAGTACCAACTATTAGGTAACTAATAAGGATTTAGATGTAAATTATCATTAATTTTTTGCTCCAGGTGTGGGGATGAGAATACTGCCAATGTCTCATGCATGTTATAGGTGACAAAGTGCAATTTTTTTTCTCAATAATCAGGACAGTAGAGGGTGTGGGAAGAAGGTCCCAACTTTAAATGTGTGAAGATGTGAAACAAATGGGAGCAAAAAGAGATTGGTACTACATTTGTGAAAAAGAAGTAAAAATATGTTAGCACTATATGAAGCTAAACTGAAAGGGAAAGGTTAGGGAGTGGGGAGGAGGTCAAGAAGGGAAGGAATGGCAGTGAAAATTTTAAGTGATAGTCAATCAATTGTTGCCTCAACTTTCACTAAGTGATAAAACCACAGCCCCACAATGGCTGGCAACAGTCCTCAGATTTCTCTGGGAAGAAATTTTGGGCTGTTGCCTGTGTTATGTCATTGTAGGACTGTTCCTGACAGGAGAGCAGTTGCTGATTGTCAACTCTCCATGTGTGGACCAATGTAAGAAATACAGTTGAAGTTGATAGAAAAAGAGCTTGGGCCCAGCCTGGAGGCCAGGTTAGGACTGCACCTCTAGATGGAGGTGAAGGGGTTGATGGGTTTTGAAAATGGGCAGCATTCCCTGTCCATCTTACAGGACCATTGCATACAGGTACCTGTCATTGTTCCCTTTGTAAGTGATGAGATGTGTAAGCATGATTGAATGGTAAGAACTGTCAATCAGTAAATCATTCCATTGATCTGGTTCTCTCTTTAAGGAGACCCATTGCTCTCAGGTAACTGGCAACAGCCACTGGATCGACCTGTAAGTTGTTTGAGGAAGAAATACCATGTATGGGTGGAGTAATGTAATATGAGGGGTTTGATATGTTAAATTTCCTCACACATTATTTTCATTCTTTATCCTGTCACCCATCAGCCAGTTAGCTGAAGAAATTAACGAGTACAATGCTAACAAGGCTAATGAAGGAAAAGTCAACATTGCTGAGTACAAAAAGACCTCCTTGAAGGAACCAGTAGCCATCTTTGAAAAATTCCTTGCTGGTTTATCCAAGGAGAATAATATGCGTAGAAGAGAGGAAAATGGTAAGTTGACACAGGAATAAGTTGTATCTATGTTGACCAGTAGTATTTGGTACTTAGTCTTTTAGAAATGGGCATTTAGGAATGGATGCAAAGAGGAGACTATATGAAGGGGTGATCATACTGATGGCACTGTATGGAGCAGAGACCTGGAATTTATGAGAGACAGGAAAAGTTTTAAGTGTGTTCAAGATGAAATGTCTGAGAATTATGGTAGGGGTTACAAAGTTGGACTGAGTGAGAAATGAGGAGGTAAGGAGGAGAGCAGGGGTGGAAAAGATGGCAAATAGGGCTGGTGAAAGTATTGGGATGCTTTGAATACATGGAAAGAATGGAGGAAGAAAAATTTATATTAAAGAGGTGGAGATAGTGAACTTGAGGGGATGACTGAGGACGAGATTGATGGATGGGGTGAAGGGGTTTTGAGCAAGAAAGGAATGTCTGTTGAACAAGGGAGGGAGAAGGCAGGAAATAGGGGTGAGTGGAGAATGGCTATATATAGATGATACTGAGATGCAAGGGGGTGGTTATGTATGAATAATATTTTGATGCAGCCTGAAGTGATTTCTCCTCGTCTTCTCTTTTTCCTGCTTGAGGGAATGGAGAGGGTGGGGATACTGATTAAATGAATCAGCCTTGCTGTGGATGTGCTGTATCTTGCTGCATTGCTTCTGACCCAGGGCAGTGGGCAGGATGTAGGGATGACCTGTCATCCATGAGGAGCTAAGATGAGAGGAAGGAAAGGGTGGTGGATGGGAATGGGTACTTGCCTTTTGACCTTGCTACCTCCCATGTAAGGGGGGAAAACCCCTTTGTATGTGGATAGGTAGTCTAAAAAACTGAATTCTTAGATTTGTGAATTTAAATAAATGTAGAATGATTTTTTTTTTATATTAATCACAGAGAAGTTTTCTTTGGCTTAATGAAATTGTTAGGTGATTGTCAGACTAACACAAGTAGACTAAGTTACTGTTGATGCTTTATACAATACTTTCTATCTATATATCATGGGGTTTTTCCCCCTTATAAGAGAAGTATTGAAGTCAAAAGGCACTCCCACCCATTCCACTTCCATCCACCACCCTTTCTTCCCTCTCATCTTAGCTCACTGTGGATGAAGGGTCATCCCTGTCTCCAGCCTACTGCCCTGGGTCAGAAGCAATGCAACAAGACACAATACTATGTCATGTATAATCAGTAATGTTATTTAATTTGTAAAGTGTGGGGTGAGATCTGAATGCAAGAATTATAGGTATCAGGGTGAAGCTAGAGAAAAATAGGCTGAAGTGGATGACAAATAGCGTAGTGTATGCAGAAAACTGTTTTACTGTTTTGCTAGTATAAATGAGGACTTGCAAGGGATGTTGAGTTTGGTAATGTTTATTGGGGAAAATTGAAAACTAATGCAAGGTAGTGGTGGTATCTAAGAGAGGGGCATGCATTGTTGATGTTTGGGTTAGATGGGGGAATTTGGAAAATTATGGATATTTGGGAACATGCACAGGAAGGAACCCATGATTGGTGCTTGCAAATGGTGGTCCTGCCAGATGAATATAGAGAAAATAGTCTTCTTTTTGCCCTTCCTCACCACCATCTGGTGGTACAGTCTGCAAGGGGCTGACACTGTCTAGAGCAGAACTAAGACCTTTATAAATTGTAAATATATTTCCTTTGTCTATTTACATAAGGAATGTTGACAATAAACAACTGTTCCCCTTTTACCACAATTAACATAGATTTTATATCATTGCAGATGCCAAACTGGACTTCTAGTTATTGTGAAAAGAATGAATATATATTATAAAATTATTTAGATAAAGATATATCCCTTAAAGAATTGGTGTATATATTTAACCCCATGTTTCATTGAATTTGATGAGAACAAGTCTTTGTAATGTGTGTTGTGAAGTATAAGAGGGACAAAAATGGGGTTTTGTCTTGTGTTTTATATATATATATATATATATATATATATATATATTATTTTTATTCGTTTATTGAAGAATGGTTGTGAACAGAAGATAACTGATGCCACCTTACAGGTCTCTTTGGCTCCCCTATTTTCACACAAGGTGACAAAGGAGGGTCGCCATGTAAATGAAGTGGCTGGCCCTGCTGTGAATGTGTTGTGTCTTCCTGTCTTTCACCTAAACTGGGTAAAGGGCAGGAGACAGCTTACCCTCATCCATGAGGAGCTAAAATGATAAGAACAATGGGAGTGGTATGGATGTACCTTGGCTGGCTAATTCCCTAGTAAGGGGGAAGAAGCCTTTGATATATATTTTCATTGCACACAAATGGGTGTTAGAATGCATAGGGAACACCATATTTTACTTCAAAGCAAACAGATAGCCCAGAATTGTGACTAATGAATGGCAGGATCAGTTTCACAGAGAATGTCCAACCCTGTATTTGAATGATGTAGCTTTCTTTTTGGATGGTACTGCAGAAGGATTATTACCACCCCCACCCTTAACAATATGGGAGAAATTTAACAGTACTGTCACCTTTAATGTTTGTTGAAGATGGAAGGGAGAAGGCATAAGATAGGGGTGAGTGGAGAATGGCTGTATATGGATGATATTGTGCTGCATGGAAGGGATGGGGATTAGGGAGTGGTTATGATATTTTGACACAACCCAAAGGGATTTCTTCCCATTTTCAATGTTTTTGCATGATGGGAGGTCGCCAACTAAATGGAACGGCTTTGTTGTGGATGTGCTGTGTCTTGCTGCATTGCTTCTGACCAAGGGTGATGGGCAAGATGCAGGAGTGACATGTCATCCATGAGGAGCAAAAATGAGAGGGAGGGGTGGTGGATGGGAGTGGAATTTATGCCTTTTGATTTTGGCTAACTCCCTGGTAAGGAGGAAAGAGACTGATATATGTATCACCTATATTCTTGATCTACATAAATGGTGAGCTACAGTAATAAGATCATGAGAAGAATAAAATATGAAAAAATAATAACTACAAAGATTACTATGGCAAACTGCAAAGTTGATGTTGTTACCACACTACCAAGATAAGGAAAATCTCAATGCATTTAGTGTATGAAAAGAGTAAATGTCAACGTGTGACCCATTTCCAAGGGGTTAGAGGATGATGTCCCTGGGGCCAAGATCAACATTCAATGTATTGACAGTTATTCCAGCATTCAAATGAAGTGTTGGAGTGTCAAGAACTAAAAACTAGAGGAAATGAGGCCAAACTTGTGGAAAGGTATGCTCGTCGTCATGGCCACTTCTGCTAGTCACCACTGATTGTATGGGAAGCCACACCTAATAGTTATTGAAGCAGCATCCCTGCTTATGGAACATCAAGAAGTAGGAACTTAGTGCAAACCTTGATGATACAAAGAAAGCGTTATTCTGAACCATGACATTAAAAATGAGGTTAGGTATGGTTGTGCTATTTTCCATGGCAACCCCCATCAAAAATACATACATATACCAAAAGCTTTTTCCCCCTTAATGGGGGGTAGCCAAAAAGAAAAAGACAGAAATCACTCCCACCCATTTCATTTCCCATATATTCCACTCCCCTCCTCCCTCTCTCCTATCTTGGCACCTCCTGGATGACGGGTCATCCCTGCATCCTGTCCACTGCCCTGGGTCAGGAGTAGTGTCACAAGACACAGCACATCCACAGCAAGGCTGCTTCATAAATTCGGCGACCCCCCCTCTCCGTCCCCTCATGCAGGAAAGGAGAAGACGGGGAGAAATCCCTTAAGGCTACATCAATTTTTTTCTCATACATAGTACTTCCTCATCCCCCACCCACTCCCCCTCATGCATCACAGCATCATCTATACACTACCCTTCTCCATTCACCCCTATCTTCTGTCCTCTCCTGTCCTTCCTCTACAGACATTCCTCTCTTTTGTAAAGCCCCTTTCACCCATCCATCCATCTCATCCTAGGACGCCCCCTCATATTCACTCCTTCCACCTCTGCCTTCCACACTTCTTTTACTAATCTTTCTTCACTCATTCTTTCCATGTGTCCAAACCATCCTAATACTCTTTCATCAACCCTATCTCCCAGCTCCCTTTCCTCACCTCCTCATTTCTCACTCTATCTAGCCTAGTAACCCCTATCATACTTCGTAGACATTTCATCTCAAACACATTCAAACTCTTTCTCTCTTCCTCTCTCATGTTCCATGTTTCTGCCTCGTACATTGCTGCTGGCACAATCACTCCATATAAAATCCTCTTAGCATCCATTCCCAGATGTCTATTTCTCATTACACTTTTTAGTCCAACAAGGCATTTACTCGCTTATCTCAATCTACATTCTACCTCCATCCCCACTCCTCCCTTTCTTGTCACATTCACACCCAAGTATCTGAAACTATCCACTTCCTCCAGTTTCTCACCCTTAATGCTCACTTCCAGCCTACTGTCACTCTCTCCCCTTGTGCATCTCATCACCTTACTTTTGCCCACATTTATCTTCAGCTTCACACACCTTCTCAAACTCTGTCACTAACTTCCTCAATCCCTCCTCTGATCCTGCTACAAGCGCAGTGTCGTCAGCAAACAACAACTGGCTCACCTCCCACTTTTCTCCATTTTCTTCAATCATCTCCAACCCCTGACCCACTACCCTTGCATTCACCTCTCGCACCACCCCATCCATGTAAAGATTGAACAGCCAGGGTGACATAACACACACCTGATGAAGTCCCACCTTTACCTCAAACCATTCACTCTCTCCATTTCTAATCCTAACGCAAGCTCTACTATCATAAAAACTCTTGACTGCTCTTAACAGCTTTCCTCCTATCCCATATATCTGCAGTACCTCCCACAGTGCTTTCCTATCTACCCTGTCGTAAGCCTTTTTCAGATCCATAAAAGCCCAAAAAACATCCTTACCTTTTCCTATAGCTTTCTCACATATCTGTCTTACCAAAAAAATCTGGTCTACACATCCCCTACCTGTCCTAAAACCACACTGTTCCTCACCAATTACTCTCTGTTCCTCTCCTAATCCTCTCAATCATGACCCTCCCAAAGCCTTCCCAACTACACTGAACAACCTGATCCCTCTGTAACTACTACACACACACTTGTCCCCCTTTCCTTTGTAAAGCAGAACTATACAGGCACTCCTCCAGTCCTCCGGCACTCTACCCTCTCTTAAACAAACATTAAATAACCTCACCAGCCAGTCCACCATAACTGTACCTCCTTTTTTCAGACATTCTGCATGGAATCCATTCAACCCAGGTGCCTTACCTGCTCTCATCATCTTAACAGCTGCTTCCACTTCATCCTTCCCTATTTCACCTCCATTTTCCTCATCACAGTCATTTTCTTAGCGCTTCCCACTGCAACTACCTTTCCCTCCCTATCCTCCTTCACATTTAGCAACTCCCTAAAATACTCTGCCCACCTTCCTCTCACTACCTTCTCTTCCATTATCATCTCTCCATATACACCTTTTACCTTTTCTTCTATTTGATTCGCCTCCTCTTCCTCTTTTAATTTCCTTTCAAAACATCTTTTTATTACTTTCAAAATTTTCTGTCATACTCTTTCCCCATTTCACATCTGCTCTCCATTTTGCCTCCTTTATCTTATGTTTAACTTCATTTTTCTTTACTTTGTACCTCTCATACGATTCCCTCGTCCTAATTTGTAGCCAATCTTTGAATGCCTGCTTCTTCTCTTCTACACCCTTCTTTGCTTCCTCATCTCACCACTCACTACCCTTCCTTCTATTTCCTCCCATCCTCCTTGTTCCACACACCATCTTTGCCCACCTCATGATTCCCTCCTTGAACCATCCCCATTCCTCCTCCACTCCTAGTTCTACTCTATCCTTTACTCTCTCCCACTCCTCTCTCAACTTCTTCTTATACTCATTTTCCTTTTTTTCCTCATGCAGTTCACTCTAAGTACCTCCCTACCTTCTGCCCTTTTCCTCTTTCTCCACCTATTCTCCACTCTCAATTTACTTTCCACCAGGAAATTATCTGATATTCCCCCACTCTCTCCCCTTAGAACATGTACATCCTTAACTTTTCCTACCATACTCTTGGTCACCACTATATAGTCCATTAACACTCTATCTGCCACCCTTCCATCCACCACCCTCTCCCATGTGTACTTATGCTTGACTTTCTTCTTGAACACTGTATTTGCTATCATCAACTCTCTAGACACATCTCCACCATCAATTCTCCACTACGATTTTTACCTGGAACTCCATACTTTCCAATCACTCCGTCTATTGGTTCATTTCCTACCCTAGCATTTAGGTCTCCCAAGACAACTACATTGACATTTCTCCCTAATCCCTCTATGCACTCGTATCTACCCAAAAAGCCTCCTTTTCCTCTACGCTCTTCTCACTACCAGGCCCATACGCACTTACAAAAACCCACATCTCCTTTCCCAGTTTCACCTTCATCCACATCAACCTTGATGACACCTTCCTCTCCACTACCCGCTTACTTATCTCTTCACTTACTAGTATAGCCACCCCTTCTCTCCGTCGTCCCCTCTTCACTCCTGAGTATCTCCCAGCTACACTCCCAAATTCACAGTTGCCCTTTCCTTTCATTTTAATTTCACTCAAAGCCAGTACATCCATCTTTCCTCTCA
Organism: Oratosquilla oratoria; assembly: GCF_046742065.1. Lineage (NCBI taxonomy): Eukaryota > Metazoa > Arthropoda > Malacostraca > Stomatopoda > Squillidae > Oratosquilla > Oratosquilla oratoria. The sequence continues at coordinate 37,205,358 of NC_134782.1, forward strand.
CAAACATACTGCCTATCTCTTCCCTTTTACTCTCATCTGTACCACATCCACGCACATTAAAAGACCCAAACCTTAGGGTACTGGTTGGAAAGCTCCCAGACCCTCTTATGCCTTTACTTTTTTTTTTTTTTTTTTTAGGAATGTCCCCTTTTGGAGCTTCAGGTAGTAGGACTCCTAATCCCATCCCCTGTCCCTTTTTTGTCGCCTTTTATGACTCAAGTGGAAATACTTGGTGGCAGTATTCTTTTGCCCCACCACAGGGTAGGCGAAAAAGGGAAATGAATATTCAGAGAAATGGTACAGGACAGTAACAAGGGGTTGGGGGACAGTCGTAGTATAAAAGTGTCGTCATTTCTCTATGTACAGAGTTTTCCTCTACCACAGACAAAATGATGTGTGGCTCTGGTCCGTAGGGGCGCCCCATACAGACCCTAAAATATCAACTGCATGCTACTTTGCCACAATAACATACAGCCAATACCCCAGATGGGGGTAACTTTAAAAATCACTACTGGTGTTACTATTAATTTGCAGTAATTATTTACAGGGTTCAAAATACATAGAATTATGTGAGCTATCCAATTCTATAGATAATAATTGTCTGTGAAACTGGCAAGCAACTTTATATTTACCTAATTTTCCTTAATAAAAACAGGTCCTTACCAAAAACTAGGCACCTGCAAACAACAATTTTTTTTATGGTTTTCCTGCTTTTAGCACTCCTAACACTTTCAAGAGTTTTTAGGTTCACTTAGGTGATTGTGCTAGTCTCCACCACAAGCCTTGAAAAAATAGATAAATAAAACCTTTAAAAATTATTAATGACATTGCATCCTGTGGATACAGCTCCACTTTCAACACTGCCACCTGCTACATGCAGATCTGAATGAGGTACAGTGTGGACTCTGCTTAAACCTCTGAGGCTCTGTAGTTGACGATGAATGAATAAACCATATTTGAATTGGACAATTTTGTACTGTTTCAGTACGTGGTGGACTAACCTGGTTTGGGCTTGAGAGGGTAGGAATTTGATGAGGTTGGTCATCAGTAGGCCCAGGTTCACCTACGAAGTGTTTGCCATCTGAACATGTGAAAATTTTCACGTTCTCTATGGTAAAATCCTCCCACACACTCAAACCCATCGCTGACATTTTTCAAAGTCCAAGAGTGGTTTGGGAAAACGATTCTTAAGTGACATCGTTCATATGCAGTCTATCTTCATAATGTGAGTCACTATATAGCAGCATTGTTTAGTGTTGGTTCCCGTCAAAATAGCCTTTTCCACTAGAAAATTAATAATGTAGCGAGGTGTACAGATTAGTTTGTCCGCATGAGGATTTATTTGCGCAATGACGCAAAAATCAATAAACGCTCCGGACAAATCTGCATAAAATGAAGGATATAAACAATATCGAACGAATGCAAAAGCAATGATCAAATTGATTCCCAACCTTGCTAATACGAGACTAGAAGAATCAGATTTGCAAATTAAAAGAAAGCACTAACATGGTTGCAGTGTTTACGTTATCTAAATGGGACAACTGAGAAAGTAACTACTGAATAGGAAGGCACGACGAGGTTGTGGGAAAAGACCTAAAGGATGCATTGATATTTTTTTCTTATATACTCCCAGTGGCGGCGCCAGGGGGGGGGGCTTTAGCCCCCTCAAAAAAGTGGCCAGCCACCCCAACTGAAATGGGCAAATTGAAAATTTAAAACACTCATTGAAATAATTTCATTGAGTGTAATTTTTAATTGCCAGGGCTAAAGATTTGTCAGCCATCAGTGCTAGCCCAACCATTAACCCCCTCCCCTTCTGAAATGAGGATAATATATGTGTATTATCATATTACTATTAGCCCCCCAAAAAATTTGCTCGGCCCCCCCCCCCTTAGCCTCCCCAACTAAAAATTCCTGGCGCCGCCGCTGTATACTCCTGGAAGAGTAATGCAGGACATGTTACAAGGATGCAAGAAGATAGATAGCCAAAGAAAGTGCTCAATGGTGCAGTGCGTGTTAAACGACCTAGAAAAGATTGGAAGAGAAGCGTTGAAGATGTGCAGATATGCAGAATAGAACCAAGAGAATGGAAGGAGGTGGCACAGGACAGAAAGACATGGCGAGACGCTTCAAAAGCGGTTATGGATCACCAAGTGGCCCCAAGACCAGCGGAGTAAGAGTACGAGTATACTCTTGGAAGAGCCTAGATGATGTCCCATTCGGCTTACGTTTCAAGAGTAACAGTTGTCTCCAAAAGTGTGGCGCCGCTTCCGAATTACATTTATTAAAAATCGTTTAAAATCAAGGCAGTTACTATATAAAAACACGCGTAAAGTACTGAACATTGAAAATTTCCTGGGTACAAGTAAATTCAGTTAGGGTGGACCTAGTCTAGTCATCAGGGATCACGTGATCGATACTTGAGATTGCGCCAATGCCGAGACAATTACGAAGCACATAATGCTATTATGTTCTGATGGGTGTGTTAACCTTGTACGATAATGTATGTGAATGACAACGTTTCTCTAACTGCTATGTTATCATATTGCATCCGCATGGGCAATATGAGTTTGTGAGGGGTGGAACAAAGTTAAGCTTGCCATCTTGTTCGTAGATGACGCCAATATCTTGAAAACAATATATGAAGGAGACTACATGAGATTCATATTTGGAAACAGGAGTGGAAAATTACATTTGATGCAAAATAAACGTATTTTTTGGAAGTGAATATAAGGAAGAAAAGACAAAAAACGAGTTAACAGAATGTCGAGGAAGACCTGTAGTCTGTTATCAAATGTAAGACCGACATCTCATTACATAGATACTGAAGTGATACTATATAATTCACCAGAATTTTTATACGCCCCGAATTGGAATATGCAACAATAGTGTGGTCCCCACAGAATATATACATATAAGAAAAATAGAGGACATACAAAAGGCAAAACAAATACTCCAAAGAAAAGCTAGACAAACTGAGATTGTCCACACTGAAAGAAAGAAGAGAAAAGGTAACATGATTGCTGCGTTTAGAAACTGATAAAAAATCTAGGATTAAGGAACTTGAGGGCGCAATGTTAGAAAAATATAAATACAGTTTTCCGCTTAGATTAATTGGTTTGTGGAATGAATGAACACGGAACATGCGGGCAACATAACAAAGTTTATATAATTGGGAAAATAGACGAGGTATGCACATAGCTTAGGTCCCACATGATATAATTAGGTAAATTATGTAATAAGAAACACCAGTGATTGGTGTCTAGGAATGAAAGAGCGTGTTGTGATATGGTTCGGACAAGCCAGGGAAATGAAACTACCAATAACACTACGCACTCGGCTCTTAATTAACTCTAAACTCGTAAAGGGAAAACCTAAGAGCGAAGGGGAACTTGAAGCTTGGAGAGGAGTACTGCTTGGAGAGGAGAGCTGCTAGAAGGAGAGTACTGCTTGGAGAGGAGAGCTGCTTGAAGAGGAGTACTGCTTGGAGAGGAGAGCTGCTTGAAGATGTCGTGTCCTGGAGTGAACTGAATTCTGAATTCCTAGGAAAGACCACCCGCTTGCGCGGGATCGGTTTTTGTGGGAGGGGAAGAATGTCTGTAAGAAAATGAAAAGATAGTAGTGTATAAAAGAGGGCTATTGCCACCGGGCGAATTAGCGAGCGATTAGGGGCTGCTGGTGGTCGTGGCTCGGGAGAAATGGACTGGGAACTTGGACGGCGGCGCCGAAGCCGGTATTAGGATCACCAACAAAAGTTTAGAAAATGGTAGGAGGCGTAGTAGTAGAAATAGATGGAAAAACGGAAAAATCTTTAGTGGGAGGTAAACTGAAATGAGATGTAGTATAAGAGAGTTAGAAAGGAAGCGAATTTTAGTCGAAGAAAAAGTAAGTGTAGATGTTTGTGCGTGTGTCGTGGCTATGTTCGTGAGAGGTGTGTGTATCTTACGGGAAGTAAGTAGAGTTCATTTCCCGCGTGTAGAGCGCGTTCCTGATAAGCCACAGGTGGGGCCTGAGTAGCCTGCTTTTCCCCAGGTTGGGTTTGAGATCCTGTAGAGTTGATTCAGTGGCGGTGCGAGGGAGGGGGGGCAGGCGGGCGGTGTAAACCCGCCTGCCAACGTCAACGAAGATGGCCTGTGCTAGACCGGCAGCAGCAAAGGAGATATATCTCCTCGCCACCACCGGCGAGCGTGTAGAGCGCGTTCCTGATAAGCCACAGGTGGGGCCTGAGTAGCCTGCTTTTCCCCAGGTTGGGTTTGAGATCCTGTAGAGTTGATTCAGTGGCGGTGCAGGGGAGGGGGCAGGCGGGCGGGTGTTGTATTATCTCTCTCCTTCCAATCACAACTCTGAAAGCAGAGAATTACGTGATTGGGAAATGTGTGTAAATGTCAGAGGTGTAAACTCGCTCGCCAGCTTCAGCGAAGAGGCCAGCGTTAGGTTGCGGGCCGGTTGGACAGAGAGGCGTCCCAATTCCTCTCCGTCGCCCAGCCCGCGAGCAGATGAGGGTTCTGAGTGAGAGTTGGGTTGGGCCTCTGCTAAGCCAGCGAGCAAGTGTGCGTGTGCCTCTTTTCTTCCAAGCACTACTCTGAAAACAGAGAATTACGTGACTTGGGAAATATGTGTATTTGTCTTGGTGTAAACCCGCCTGCCGACGTCAACGAAGAGGTCGGCCTGTGCCAGACCGGCAGCAGCAAAGGAGATATATCTCCTCGCCACCACCGGCCGGCGAAGATTCCTGGGCGTTTGTTGAGAGAGCTCGAGTGCAGAGACGTCCGACCTCTAGGAGCGGTGAGTTGATGTGAACTACCCGTTTCAGCTTGGTCCCCCTCCTTATAAAGGAGGCTGGTGAGGAACCCGGCGAATTTTCCAAGCTCCTGATTGGTCCGTTTAGTTTGGGCATGGACGTATTTGCTAACTATGCTTGCCAACTATAGCTAGCGGTACATAGACCTAGGTCGAGTCGTATGCCGACACCATAAAGATAGATTCCATGGAGAGTAGACCTACGCTGGATCGCCTCACCGTTGAAGATACGCCTTTTTTTGTCGTCTATTACCCTAGACACTAACTCTGATAGACGTGCCAAAACCCATTAACCAAAACGAAAGTACTGCTACCCGAGTTAATTCCCCCTTCTTGTGGAATCTCGCTCTGGCAGGATTATGTCCACATAACTCTCCCTATACGATTGGCATAGCCCGTTTTTTTTTTTTTTTTTTTTTTCCCCTTTACGACGGGAGAGGGGAAACCCTCAAGAAGAATAGCCCGGTCTCGCGCGTCTAGGCGCACTCGGGCCTCGTATTCGTTGATTGTTGCGAGATAGACAGGTTTCGTGCGTTAAGCGACATAGCACCGACGCGCTCGTGAGCGCCCGCCCCCCTCCCCCCTTGATTTTTTTTTCTCATAACCGTACCGAGACAACGTTTAGCGTTATCAGTACCGCCATGACGGATACTGATACCATGACTGGCGTACCGAAAAGACGGCGCTGCGTCCCAGGATCAGAGCCTCCATCTGATGATGAAACTGCTGTGGCGGTGGTCCTCCTCGTAACAAGGGTGGCAAGCTCCCCACGTTCAAGGTCGTACCCTCGGTAGGATACGATACAGCTTTTGAGGTGGTGAGAGCTTTGGAGAAAGGCCCTCTCCATGGTAAACTTGTATCCCCCCGGCCCCTTGACGATGGTAACCTGCTACTGTTACCAAGTAGCTACCAACACGTTGATGAGTTGGAGGCAATTACATAATTGGATGACAAGCCTCTGACCCTGGAGCGACTTAATCCCGATGACAAGCGGCACAGACTCGTGGTACACGATTACCCGACCTCCTACATGACTGAAGCCATTGAAGACCACAGTCAGGTAATTGGAGCCACGAGACTGCGCCGCTGGAATAAGACGCCCACACGCCAGGTCTTGATCACCATTAAAGGTGAACCGTTTAATAGAATTGACCTGGGGATGTATGGCAGCTATGCTGTACGAACGTACATCCCTGATCCTATCTGTTGCTTCAAGTGTCAACGTTATGGTCATCACCAGGCGCGGTGCATTGCTAAGCAACCTAAATGCGGCATTTGCAGTATGTCTCATGCCACCGAGACTTGCCTTAACAAGTTTAAGGCTGGCACGGAGACTGTTGCCAAGTGCCCCAATTGTGGTAAGAAGCACCACGCCTGGAATACTTCTTGTTCAGTGCGTAAAGCTCAGGCCATTGTCTGTAAGGAGAGGACAGAGAAGCAACAGGACTTCATATCTACCCCCCCAGGTACATTTGTGTGGGGCAGCAGGGAACACTCTCCCACCGTACCACAGCCACCTACACCTAATGCTTCTGATCTAAACAATCAGGAACACTTTCCCGCACTTAGACGGCTACTACACATACACGTACTCGAAAATAGCCAGCTCCCAAAAAAGCCCCTAAGCCCATGCCCCTAGCACCAACCCCACGAGCACAGGAACGGCAGCCCCCTCCACCTCAATATCCATCTGATGTCATCCCCCAGCGGGAAGATGGTATCAGTCTGATTGTGACTGGTATCGTCGCTGGGATCACAAGTACCCTAGGGGAAAGTGATGCAGAGAAGACACTAGACATGGTGAATATGCTCAACCTCTTAAAAAAAAGAGAAACCCCTCCAAAAATCCTAGGCGAAAGGAGAGGAATCCCTCCCCCTCCATCTCTTCATCTTCCACCTCCTCCTCCTCCTCACCTGACTCCTCCCCCTCCTCTGCCTCCTCCTCCTACCCTTCCACTTCCCCCAAGCAAGCCACACCCACTTTTACCATTGGCAAAGCGACACCCACAGCATCATTGAAGACGAGGAAAGCGCTTGCTGCTAAGCCCCAACGTCAATGTGCTCTTCGGCTTGAAGACTCCTCTTCTGATGAAGAGGAAAATGTTTCCACTATTCAAAAGTTGCAACCCATCTTGTCTTCTGGCCGGGGAGGACAAAATGAGGACGTAATGTAACTCGACAGGGAAGAAAGTCACCCTGTTCAATAGTCAATTAAGGTTGCTACAGTGGAACATAAACGGGTTCAGGAATAAAAGCTTGTATCTCCTTGCGCTTGCGCAAGAGTATGATTACGATATCATACTTCTCCAAGAGACATTGGTGAGTTATGAGGTGCGATTTCCGGGATATCGCATCTTCACCCTCCCTCGCATATCCACTACTAGGGGGTGCATGATCTTAGTCAAATCATCTATCCCCTGTAGTGAAATCATGGACCCTGTATCATGTGGAGATGGTGTAGAAGTTCTTGCGGTTCGACTCCATCGGGCCCACGAAACGTACACCATCTATAACATATACAGGGGCCACAGAGCGGAACTGGACCTTGGAGAAGTGTGTGCCCCTCATAGGAGGGGACTTCAACGCCCATCATACAATGTTGATGTCGCCCCAAAGGCCCAATGTCGCTGGGCGCCACTTAAATTACGTATTAGATGAATGCCCTGACATTGCGTTGTTGAATGATGGTAATCCAACGCACGTGCAAAGTGGACGACTTGATCTGACCTTGGCGACGGCCACTCTCCTCCCTAGGGTAACCTGGGAGGTGTATTCTAGTGTCACTAGTGATCACTTCGGTGTCTCTGTGCACATACGGGATACACCATACCGGCTGTATTACCTGTTCCCAGGTGGAAGACTACTCTGGAAATGTTAGAAGCTGACTTTTCTGCAGCCCTTCAGGTGGCTACCAACAGAGCCATCACAAAGACTCGCAGGTCCCCCAGGGAACATAAGAACAATTGGTACTATAACCCCGAGGTGAGAGAGGCCAACCATCGGGTCAACATGCTTAGGCGTGTTTTTCGACGGCGCCGAGCTCAGACCAATTTGGCCAACTTGCGTGCTGCAGTTCGTGACGCACATGTCACGGCTGCAGATGCCAGAAGAGCAAAGTTTCTTGAATGATGTGAGGGCTTTAACGCTCACACCTCCCTAGCAGAGCTATGGTCCAAGCTCCGTAAAGCAACTTGCAGGACTCAACCGCGACGTACTCATCACATCATGCCCCCTGAGGCGCAGCGACTGGTGCAAGAGTTTGCGTCTCGCTCCAGAAGCACCTCACTCCCGCAGTGTGTTCAAGATACTGCAGGACCTACATGGAGTGAGGCGCCTTGGTGTTGAGGACATGATGAGTCGGTCGGATGATACCGACACTAGTTTTACGCTTCAGGAGCTACGGGTCACACACAAGACCAGCTCAGACACGGCACCTGGAGAGGACCTCGTCACCTATTCCATGCTGACCCACCTTGGGCCAGCGGGTGATGAGGCACTTCTAAGGGTGAGTAACGCGTCTTGGAGGACTGGCACGCTACTAACAGCCTGGAAGACGGCAATCATAACGCCAATTCCAAAGCCAAAGGAACCTGGTGCCTATCGCCCCATCAGCCTGACAAGCTGCATGGGGAAGACAGCGGAGAGGATGGTGCTAAACAGGCTGCTGTGGAAACTGGGCCCAATGCATGAGCATATACATGCTTATTGCAAGGGCACTGGCACAGCAGACAGTATAGCAACACTCCTCAATGTTGTCAGTGGCACATCGTCCATCGTGGTCTTTTTGGATTTGGAAAAGGCGTTTGAGCTGGCCAGTCCACTTGTGATATTAGATACCCTTGCTCGCAAGGGTGTAAAAGGCAAGCTGCTTTCTTGGATTGCTGACTATCTCAGTCACCGGTCTGCGAAAGTAAGATTTCAGGGTCACATATCAGAGGCCAGAATGCTGGAGAATGGCACTCCACAGGGGGGAGGGGGTCCTCAGCCCCACTCTGTTCAATGTGCTCGTCTCCAACATTCTGGAACTACCTCTACCAAATGGGTGCAAGGTTATCTCTTATGCAGATGACCTTGCGCTTATAATTACTGGAAAGCGGCCGTGCTTCAGCAGGGCCCAGCGCTTCTTAAGCACCGTAGCGACAGAATGTTGCAGGTTAGGGTTAAAGATCTCCCCTACCAAATCGAAAGCCATGGCGTTAGGACTCTGGAGTGAGGGGGAGCACCTCACCATCTAGGACCTTAGGCTGGACTGGGTCTACCAGTTTCAGTACCTGGGGGTCTGGATTGATGGGAGGCTCACCTTTCAGAAGGAACTAGCCTATCTCAAGGACAGGCTGAAGGCGAGAACCACAGTTATGAAAGCCATGGCGGAGAGGGCACTTGGTGCCACGCATCAGGTCCTTCGCATATTCTATGTGCAAGCAGTCCGCAGTTTGGTGGACTACGCTGCCCCAGCTCTCATAACTGTGGCGACTGCCAAGCTTGAAGAACTAGAGGCTTGCCAAAAGGCCGCAGCAAAGATTATCTTAGGAGCTCAACCTTGGACCAAGGCTGTTAACCTCCAGATGGAGGCTTCATTGCCTTCATTAGCATCACGGGTCAGAAGGCTGGAGGTTGACTTTCTTGCCAAGGTA
>NC_134782.1:37215291-37355291 GCF_046742065.1 Oratosquilla oratoria
CCCGCCCACGAGAGTCGGAGTAACGACCCGAAGCGCAGCGATACCGAAATAATTTCGGCCCTGGGCAGGATTCGAACCAGGTACTGCCTTAACTCCATACCGGCATGCCAGTGCTCTATCAACCGCGCCACCGAGTCATATGTCTGTGTGTGTGTGTTTACCTAGTTATGATTTGCGGGAAGAGGAGCTACGCTCGTGGTGTCCCGCCTTTGTATTTCGCAGTATCAAGTTTGCTCTTAAACTCATGGATAGATTTTGCGCACAATATTTCATTGTCCAGTTTGTTCCAAGTGTCCACCACTCTATGTGGAAACTGTTTTTCTTCAGATCTCTTCTGTAGCTATGTTTTTTTCTTTCTTTCTTTCCACGTCCTTTTGTGCTTCTCGTGTCACAGTTTAACAAGTCCTCTCTATCGAGTATTTCTGTGCCTATCATGATTCTGTAGATGGTCAGTAGATCGCCTCTCTCTCTTCTTTGCTCCAGAGTCGGTAACTCCAGTTTAGCCAATCTCTCCTCATATGACAAGTTTGCAAGTGCAGGGGACTTTTTTGTTGCTGCTCTCTGGATTCTTTCTATTTTCTTTATATTCTTTTTGGTACTGGGTGACCACAATGTCGCTGCATATTCTAGTCTAAGCCTTATCAATGTGACCAATATATATATATTTTTTTTTTCGTCCAAATATGTAAATGACACTTTTATTGATCTTAGCAAGTTGTAGGATTGTCCGACAATTTTGTTTATCTGTTTGTATAAGGACAAGTCGTTTGAGATAATTACCCCCAAATCTTTTTCGGGTCTCTCCTTCTTTACCTCCTTTGCTCGTCGTGTCCCATCTTCATATCTCGTTTTATCCAAGGTCTAAATAAACAGGTCAGACCGTTTGAATTATTGTGCGCAGCTTCTGACGTCATTAGGCTGGGTCCGTTTTCTCTTTGTGAAACACTGAAGAAAACTGTGAAACGCCAAGGAAGACAGGAACTATAATATTTTATATTATATATATATATATATATATTATATATCATATATATTATATATTCATATATATAGACAGGAACTATAATATTTTATATATATTTATATATATATTTTATATAATATTTGTCAGAATATAACTAATTGCGTGGAGCGGTGCGAGCGAAGGCAACAACATACCCGAACGACGCACCAGCTTCAACTGACAGCTATAGGACCCGCGAACCCCACTTTGAACAGCCAGGTGACGTTCACGGGCCCGCTGCGCCAACTCCCTCGAAATTCGGTCGGAAGTGGTTAGACCTGTTATTCCTTAGATCTTGGTTTTATCTAGACTGTTTTTAAATTCGTGTATCGTTTTTCCACACACCACATTTTCATCTGACTTGTTCCAAAGGTCTATTATCCTGTGAGGAAAGCTATTCTTTTTCAGGTCTCTTCTATAATTGTCTTTTTTTCTTTTCTTTTCGTGTCCTTTTGTATTTCTACTATACCATTCTATTAGATCCTCTCTATCAGTAATTTCTATGCCTTTCATGATTCTATAAATAGTTATCAAATATCCTCTCTCTCTTCTTTGCTCTAATGTTTGTAGCTCAGGTTTTGCCAGTCTCTCCTCATATGATAGTTCTGAGAGCGTTGTATTCTTTCAATTTTTTTTTTATACATTTTTTCTACTTGGTGACCACGTCGTCGCTGCATACTCCAATCTTGGTCTTATCAAAGTGATTAGTATTTACTTCACCATTTCTTCGTCCAGCTATGTAAATGCCACTTTGATTGTTCTTATTAAATTATAAGTTTCTACAATTTTTTTTTTTTTTTTACATGTTTCTCATGGGACACATTATTCATAATAATGACTCCCAGGTCCTTCTCCCTTTCCACTTTTTTTAATTTCTTCTTCTCCCAATTTATATGATGCCACTATTCTTTTTTTGCTTCTTCCAAATCTAATCATGCTACACTTCTTAATATTGAATTCCATCTCCCACTTCCTACTCCATTCTCATACTTTATTAAGATCCATGCAGCGACTCAATCTTCTAGTGTTCACTTTTTTCAACAGTTTTGCATCGTCCGCAAAGAAGCTCATATAACTTTCAATTCCTTTATCCATATCATTAATATATATAGCAAACATTATTGGGGCCAAAACTGTTCCTTGTGGAACTCCACTAATCACTTCATCCCAATCGGAATGTTTGTCTCTTATCACCACTCATTTTTCTTTCATGCAAGAAGTCTTCCATCCACATCAGCAGTTTGCCCTGTATTCCTCCTGCAGTTTCCAATTTATTTAGCAATTTCTTATGTGGCACCTTATCAAAAGCTTTTTTCAGGTCTAGACATACAAAATCAGCCCATCCATCTCTTTCTTGCATTACATCTATTAGCCTTGAATAGAAACACATCAAGTTTGTAACACATGATCGTCCTTGCCTAAGTCCAAATTGCCTTGGATTTAGTATATTTTCCCCAAATGCCTTACCCATCTAATTTTGATCATTCTTTCACAAATGTTAGCTATCGTACTTGTAAGAGAGACCGGTCTATAGTTAATAGGGTCTTCCTTGTTTCCCCCTTTATATATTGGTACTATATTTGCTCCCTCCCAATCTTCTGGAACTTTTCCTTCCTTCAATGAACTATTCATTAGACTATGTATTTTGTCTGTTAGTTCGTTCCTGCATTCTCTCAAAATCCAGTTTGCCATTTCATCTGGTCCATGCGATTTCCTGACATCAAGATTACTCATGTGATTCATTATTTCATTCCTTGTTATTGCTATCTCTTTCATAGGGGGGCCTTTCTCCTCCCACTCGACATCTCTAAGTTGTATGTTCTCCCTTGTAAACACATATTCAAAATGCTTGTTCATAATTTCTGCCTTTTCTATTTCCTCTGTGTATTCAACTCCTCCTTGTCGTAATTTCACAAATTCTTGCTTGTTTTTCAGTTTGTTGTTAACAAATCTGTAAAATAGTTTTGGTTGATCTTCACATTTTTCTATGATATCTTTTTCGTATTTTCTCTTTTCTTCTCTGCGCACTTGTACATATTGATTTCTATAACTAGTATATATTTTCCATTTTTGAGGTCGTTTGTCTTTTTTACATTTTATCCAAGCTTTATCCCTTTTGTCGTTTGACTCGTTACATCTTTTGTTGTACCAACACTACATATCCTTTTTCTTGTTTCTGTCTTGGAACCTACTTTTCCACTCCTTCTTTACAATTTTTGTCAAAATTTTCCATTTCTCTTCTATTATTGTTTCTTCCTTGTGTATCCTTTCCCAGTCTGCTTTTTTTAATCTCTTATTTTATATTTTTTCCATACATCAATTTTCCATTTCTATATTGTTCTTTTTTTCATGTATTTTCCTTCATTTAGTTCCAGTTCAACCAATATGTGGTCACTTTTATTCATTGGTGTCTTATACTCAATCTTGTACACTATTTCGGGTTCTGATGTGATTATTAGGTCCAGTCTCGATGGTTATTCCTCATTTCTTTACCTAGTATCCTCTTGTAACCATTGTGTCATTGTATGTTCTATAATCATATCAAGTAGTACATTTCCCCATAGGTCGTCTCTCCCTTTCACTGTCATCTCTTCCCAGCAGATTTCTTTACAATTAAAGTCACTCGTTATAAATATTTTTCCTCCATCTTCCATTATCTTATTTAGTGTTAACCTTGTGTCCTCTAACATATTTTTGTGTTCTTTCTCTTCCCATGAAGCCGTTTCAGGAGGCACATAATATACCACAAACTTCCTGCTCCTGTCCCTGTCCTCTATTTCCATCATAATCATCTTTATTCTTTCCATATGTAACATTCCTCACATTTATATCCTTCTTAGTCAGGAACATAACTCCACCCTCTTGTTTTACTTTTCTGTTAATAATCCAATAATTATATGCGCCATCTCCTACACTGTACGGTGGTAATGGACCTTTCAATATTGTCTCCACAATTCCCATTATGTCCGGTTCTTTTCCCTTCAGGTAATCATTCAGTTCATTCAAGCCTGTCATTAAGTCATCTATATATGTGAAAGACATTTTTAATTTTCTGATACCTCCATCGTGTTTCCTGTTTCCCTTCTGTTTTTCTCTACTATGAACCATTTCCTCACTTTCATATCCACTACTCCCCAATAGAATTTCTCTTTGTCTGACTCTGCTCTGTTCTCGTTTTTTTCCATAGCTTCTATTCTTTTTGTTTTCTCTTCCTATCTTTCCTCTATATTCATCTTTCTTTTTATCCATACCTGTTTATACTGATAATTTTTGTTAGTTTCCCTGTTTTTTATATGACATTCTCCGCTGTCGTTTGTGACCTGAATTTAACCTTAATTGGCCTGGTCTTGTCTATATTGTATTTCCCCAATCTATATACTTCTTCATTATTTTTTTTCCTATTTCTTGTTCATCTTCTTGAACAATTTTAATACCTAGTTTACTTTTTCCTTCTCCTCCATATTCTTTTTCTTGTTTTTGTCTTGGGACATACTTTTCCACTCCTTTTTTTTTATATAATTTTTGTTAAAATATTCCATTTCTCTTCCACTGTTGTTTCCTCTTTGTATATTCTTTCCCAGTTTTCTTTTTGAAAGAATTCTCTTACTTTATAAAAAAAAAAAAATCATACATCAATCTTCCTTTTCTATATTGTTCATTTCTTTTTATGTATTTTTCCTCATTTAGTTCCAGTTCAATCAATATGTGGTCACTTTTACTTATTGGTGTCTTATATTCTATCTTTTTCACTATTTCAGGTTCTGATGTGATTATTAGGTCAAGTCTCGATGGCTCTTCTTCATTTCTATACCTAGTGTTCTCTTGAATCCATTGTGTCATTGTATGGTCAATAATCATCTCAAGTAGAACATTTCCCCATGAGTCGTCTCCATCCTTTACTGTCATCTCTTCCCAGCAGACTTCTTTGCAATTAAAGTCGCCCATCATAACTATTCTTCCTCCATCTTCCATTATCTTATTTAATGTTATCTTTGTATCTTCTGACATAGTTTTATGTTCCCTCTCTTCCCACGAGGCTGTTTTTGGAGGCACATAATTTATTACAAACTTTCTGCTCTTCTTATCTCTGTCTTCCACTTCAATCATAATAATTTCTACTGTATTTTTTCCATATGTGACACTCCTCACGTTTATATCCTTCTTAGTCAGGAACATAACTCCACCCCCTTGTTTTGCCTCTCTGTTTCTAATCCAATAATTATATGTATCATGTCTTACACTGTTGGGTGGTAGTGGACCTTTTAATTTTGTCTCTACAATTCCCATTATGCCCGGTTCTTTTTCCTTCAGATAATAATTCAGTTTGTTCCATCCTGTTATTAATCCATCTATATTTGTGTAAGACACTCTTAATTTTCTGCTACTTCCATTGTATTCTCTGTTTCCCTTTTGTTTTTCTCTGGTATGACCCATTTCCTCACTTTTATATTCACTACTCTCCAATAGAATTCCTCCTTTTCTGACTCTGATCTCATCTCGTTTTTTTCTTTATCTTCTTGTCTTTTTGTCTTCTCATCCTCTCTTTCCTCTTTATTCATTTCTCTTTTTATCCACACCTTTTTACAATGTTCACTGTCTGCTAGTTTCCCTGTTTTTGCTAAGATATTCTCTGCTGTCGTTTGTGACCTGAATTTAACCTTAATTGGTCTGGTCTTATCTGTACTATATTTCCCGAGCCTATACATTTCTTCAATTTGTTTCCCGATTTCAGGTTCATCTTCCTGAACTAATTCTAATAAACTGTTTATTTTTTTTTCCTCTTTGATTCTTGTGGTTCTATTTAGATTATACTTCTACTCCATTCCTAATATAATTATACATTTCTTTTTGTCTGCTAAGTCTCTTACTATATTCTCCTTCTGTCTCATCACTTTAATAACTGTGTTTGTAGTTTGTTCTTTCATCTGCTAATTTACTATATCATTAAATGCAACTTTACTGTTTTCTTGGATTTTTTCCTACCCTGTGCTTCTTTTGCTATGAACTCTTTATTCACTTTATTATTATTCTTTAATTCCTCATTCTCATATTTTACTTCTTTTAACTGTCTTTTTAATACTTCTTTCTTTAGTTAGTTTTTTTTTTTCTCCTTCTCTAATTCTTCCAATTTTTCAACTTTCTGCGTGATTTGCGTGAGTTCACCGAACCTATCCTCCCAATGTTTGACAATTTTCTCAAGTTTTTCTTCTAGGCTTGCTAATCGGGGAGGGTTGGCTTTCCCCTCCCCCTCATTAAATCCTTGGAAATTGTTATCTTCACCTTCCATTGTGCTGCTCTTATCCATATTTCTAATCTTTACATTTTTGTTAATTCCTTCTTCGTCACTAAATTCATCTGGCTCGCGCTTGTTTACATGGCGTCTGCCTGCCTGGACCAAGTCCTCCCCTTCTTCATTTCCTTCCATTTCCCTCAGTAATCCCTCCCCTTCTCCTTTTTTATCACCTTCCCACTACACCACGAGCTTCCCCTTCCCTATAGATACAACACAGGTACTTCCTTGTCGTTGTGATCCTCGAAATTCTTGGATAACTCCGGAGTCCGAACTTCGCTGCCGATTGAACCCCACCTGCAACCCATAACTGTTTCCCCTGGGCAAGGGGATGGTGTGTGTGTGTGTGTGTGTATTTACCTAGTTGTATTTACCTAGTTGTATTTTACGGGAAGGGGAGCTATGCTCGTGGTGTCCCGTTTTCGTATCTCATTTTATCTAAACTATTTTTAAATTCATGTATTGTTTTTGCGCACACCACTTTCTCATCTAACTTGTTCCAACTGTCAATTACTCTGTGAGGAAAGCTGTTCCTTTTCAGGTTTCTTCTATAGCTGTCTTTTTTTATTTTCTTTCCATGTCCTCTTATATTTCTGTCATCCCATTTTATCAGATTCTCTCTATCAGTAATTTCTATGCCTTTCATGATTCTGTAAATAGCTATCAAATCTCCTCTCTCTCTTCTTTGCTCTAGTGTCTGTAGTTCAAGTTTTGCTAGTCTCTCTTCATATGATAGTTTTGAGAGTGTTGGTGCCAATTTTGTAATTGCTCTTTGTATTCTTTCAAGTTTTTCTTTATACTTTTTTTTGCACTTGGTAACCATATCGTTGCTGCATATTCCAATCTTGGTTTTATCAGGGTGATTAGAATTTTCTTCACCATTTCTTCGTCCAGGTATGTAAATGCAACTTTGATTGTTTTTATCAAATTATAGGTTTCTCCAAAAATCTTATTTATGTTTCTCAGGTGACATATTATTCATAACAATGACTCCCAGGTCCTTTTCATTTTCTACTTTTTTATCCCTTCTCCCAATTTATATGATCCTGTTATTCTGTTTTTACTTTTTCCAAATTCCATTATACTACACTTCTTTGTATTGAACTCCATCTCCCACTTCCTACTCCATTCCTGTACTTTATATAGATCTCTCTGTAGTGATTCACAATCTTCTTCCGTGTTCACTCTTTTCAATAGTTTTGCATCATCTGCAAAGAAGCTCATATAGCTTTCAATTCCTTCATCCATATCATTAATATATATAGCAAACATTATTGGGGCCAGAACTGTTCCTTGTGGAACACCGCTTATTACTTCATCCCATTTTGAGTGTTGGTCTCTTATCACTACTCTCATTTTTCTTTCTTGCAAAAAGTCTTCCATCCAATTTAGCAGTTTGCCCTGTATTCCTCCTTCAGTTTCTAATTTCTTAAGCAACTTCTTATGTGGTACTTTGTCAAAAGCTTTTTTTAAGTCTAGAAATGCACAATCAGCCCATCCATTTCTTTCTTGTATTATATCTATTAGCCTTGAATAGAAACATATTAAATTGGTGACGCATGATCGTCCTTGTCTGAATCCAAATTGCCTTGGATTGCACGTTGTTTTTTTCTCAATATTTTACCCATCTATTTTTGACAATTCTTTCACAAATTTTTGCTATTGTACTTGTTAGAGAGACTGGCCTATAGTTGGTAGGGTCTTCTTATTTCCCCCTTTATATATAGGTACTATATTTGCTTTTTTCCAATCTTCTGGAACTTTACCTTCTTTCAAGGAACTGTTTAGTATGCTATGTATTATGTCTGCCAGTTCATTCCTGCATTCTTTCAAAATCCAGTTTGCTATTTCATATGGTCCATGCGATTTTCTGACATCAAGATTACTCAAATGTTTCAATATTTTATTCTTTGTTACTTCTATTTCTTCCATAGGGGGTACTTTCTCTTTCCATTCAATCTCTTCAGGTTGTATGTTCTCCCTTGTAAACATTGATTTAAAATGCTTGTTCATAATTTCCGCCATTTCAATTTCCTCTGTGTATTCAACTCCTCCTTGTCTTAATTTCTCCAAATCTTGTTTGTTTTTCAGTTTATTGTTTACAAATCTGTAGAATAGTTTTGGTTGATCTTTACATTTTTCTATGACATCTTTTTCATATTTTCTCTTTTCCTCTGCACGCTTGTACATATTCATTTCTATAACAAGTATATATTTTCCATTTTTCTGGTCTTTTGTTTTCTTCCATTTGGTCCAAGTTTTTGTATCTTTTGTCTTTTATCTCCCTACAACTTTTATTGTACCAGCACTTTACATATTCTTTTTCTTGTTTTTGTCTTGGGACATACTTTTCTACTCCTTTTTTATAGATTTTTGTCAAAATATTCCATTTCTCTTCTACTGTTGTATCTTCTTTGTGTACTCTTTCCCAGTTTTCATTTTGGAAGAATTCTCTTATTTTATATAAAAAAAAATCGTACATAAATCTTCCTTTTCTATATTGTTCATTTCTTTTCATGTATTTTTTCTCATTTAGTTCTAGTTCTATCAATATGTGGTCACTTTTGTTTATTGGTGCCTGGTATTCTATCTTTTCCACTATTTTAGGTTCTGATGTGATTATTAGGTCTAGTCTAGATGGTTCTTCTTCATTTCTATACCTAGTGTTCTCTTGGATCCATTGTGTCATTGTGTGGTCAATAATCCTCTCAAGTAGAACACTTCCCCATGAGTCTTCTCCACCCTTTACGGTCATCTCTTCCCAGCATATTTCTTTGCAATTATAGTCGCCCATCATAACTATTCTTCCTCCATCTTCCATTATCTTGTTTAGTGTTACTCTTGTGTCTTCTAACATGCTTTTATGTTCATTCTCTTCCCACGAGGCTGTTTTTGGGGGCACGTAGTTTATTACAAACTTTCTGCTCTTCTTATCTCTATCTTCTACTTCTATCATGATCATCTCTACTCTATTCTTCCCATATGTGACACTCTTCAGGCTTATATCCTTAGTCAGGAACATAACTCCACCCCCTTGTTTTATCTCTCTGTTTCTAATCCAATAATTATATGCATTGTGTCCTATGCTGTTGGGTGGTAGTGCACCTTTTGATTTTGTCTCAACAATTCCCATTATGTCCGGATCTTTTTCTTTCAGATATTTGTTCAGTTCATTCAGTCCTGTTATTAATCCATCTATATTTGTGTAGGATACTCTTAACTTTCTGTTATTTCCATTGTATTCTCTGTTTCTTTTGTGTTTCTCTCTGTTATTTTCCATTTCTTCAATTTCATATTCACTACTCTCCAGTAGAATTCTTGTTTTTCTGTCTCCGTTTTGGTCTCTTTTTTTTCCTAGCTTCATGTCTTTTCCTTATTTCCTCTTTATTCATTTCCCTTTTTATCCATACCTTTTTATATTGTTCACTTGTTGCTAGTTTCCCTGTTTTGGATAAGATATTCTCTGTTGTCGTCTGTGACCTGAATTTAATCTTAATTGGTCTGGTCTTGTCTGTACTATATTTCCCGAGCCTGAATTTCTCTTCGATTTGTTTCATTATTTCTGGCTCATCTTCCTGAACTAATTTTTGTAAAATTCTTACTTTTTCATTTTCCTCTTTGGTTCTTGTGGTTCTATCTGGGTTATGTTTCTCTTCCATTCCTAATATAATTATACATTTCTTTCTATCTGCTAAGTCTCTTACTATATTCTCCTTCTGTCTCATCACTTTGATAACTGAGTCTTCAGTTTGTTCTTTCATTTGTTGTTTGATTATGTCAGTAAATGCAACTTTGCTGTTTTCTTGGATTTTTTTTCCAACCCTCTTTGTTGTCCTTACTATTCTCCTTTAAGACTTTATTCTCCTCTTTTACTTCTTTTAACTGTTTTTTTAATTCTTCAATTTCCTTAGTTAAGTTTTTGTTCGCCTTCTCTAGTTCTTCCAATTTTTCAATCCTCTGCACAATGTTGTTAACGTGACCGAACCTAAGCTCCAGTGCTCGATCATCTTATCGAGCTTCTCTTCTAGTCTTGTCAATCGGGGGGGGGGGTTGTGTCCCCCCACCCTCTTTAAATCCCTGGAAAATATTCTCATCACCTTCTACTGTATTCCTCTTATCTATACTTCTAATCTTTACATTTTTGTTGATTCCGTCCTCTCCAAAGTCATCGTCTTCAGTTCGTCTCTTGTTTACATTTCTCCTAGCTTCCTGGACCATGTCATTCTCTTCCTCATTTCCTTCCATTTCCCTCAATATCCCTTCCCTTCTCCTTCCCTATCACATCCCCACTATTCCACGAGCACTCCCCTTCCCTATAAATACAAAAAGGCACTTCCTGGATGTTGAGATCCACGTAGTTTTTCCTTTTTCTTTGGAACACCAATTCTCGCCGTCCATTCGGTGAAAGTGTGTGTGTGTGTGTGTGTGTGTGTGTGTGTGTGTGTGTGTGTGTGTGTGTGTGTGTGTATTTACCTAGTTGCATTTACCTAGTTGTATTTTACGGGAAGGGGAGCTATGCTCGTGGGGTCCCGTCTTCATATATCATTTTATCTAAACTATTTTTAAATTCATGTATTGTTTTTGCACACACCACTTTCTCATCTAACTTGTTCCAACTGTCTATTACTCTGTGAGGAAAGCTGTTCTTTTTCAGGTCTCTTCTATATCTGTCTTTTTTTATTTTCTTTCCGTGTCCTCTTGTATTTCTGTCATCCCATTTTATCAGATTCTCTCTATCAGTAATTTCCATGCCTTTCATGATTCTGTAAATAGCTATCAAATCTCCTCTCTCTCTTCTTTGCTCTAGTGTCTGTAGTTCAAGTTTTTCTAGTCTCTCTTCATATGATAGTTTTGAGAGTGTTGGTGCCAATTTTGTAATTGCTCTTTGTATTCTTTCAAGTTTTCTTATACATTTTTTTGTACTTGGTGACCATATCGTTGCTGCATATTCCAATCTTGGTCTTATCAGGGTGATTAGGATTTTCTTCACCATTTCTTCATCTAGGTATGTAAATGCAACTTTGATTGTTCTTATTAAATTATAAGTTTCTCCAAAAATCTTATTTATATGTTTCTCAGGTGACATATTATTCATAACAATGACTCCCAGGTCCTTCTCATTTTCTACTTTTTTTATTCCTTCTTCTCCCAAATTATATGATCCTGTTATTCTGTTTTTGCTTTTTCCAAATTCCATCATACTACACTTTTTTGTATTGAACTCCATCTCCCACTTCCTTTTCCATTCCTGTACTTTATTTAGATCTCTCTGTAGTGATTCACAATCTTCTTCCGTGTTCACTCTTTTCAGTAGTTTTGCATCATCTGCAAAGAAGCTCATATAGCTTTCAATTCCTTCATCCATATCATTAATATATATAGCAAACATTATTGGGGCCAGAACTGTTCCCTGCGGAACACCGCTTATTACTTCATCCCATTTTGAGTGCTGGTCTCTTATCACTACTCTCATTTTTCTTTCTTGCAAAAAGTCTTCCATCCAATTTAGCAGTTTCCCTGTATTCCTCCTTCAGTTTCTAATTTCTTAAGCAACTTCTTATGTGGTACTTTGTCAAAAGCTTTCTTTAGGTCTAGAAATGCACAGTCCGCCCATCCATCTCTTTCTTGTATTATATCTATTAGCCTTGAATAGAAACATATTAAATTGGTGACGCATGATCGTCCTTGTCTGAATCCAAATTGCCTTGGATTTAACACTTTGTTTTTTTCTAAATATTTTACCCATCTACTTTTGATAATTCTTTCACAAATTTTTGCTATTGTACTTGTTAGAGAGACTGGTCTATAGTTGGTAGGTTCTTCTTTATATATAGGTACTATATTTGCTTTTTTCCAATCTTCTGGAACTTTTCCTTCTTTCAAGGAACTGTTTAGTATGCTATGTATTTTGTCTGCCAGTTCATTCCTGCATTCTTTCAGTATCCAGTTTGCTATTTCATCTGGTCCATGCGATTTTCTGACATCAAGATTACTCAAGCGTGTTAATATTTCATTCTTTGTTACTTCTATTTCTTCCATAGGGGGGACTTTCTCTTTCCATTCGTTCTCTTCAGGTTGTATGTTCTCCCTTGTAAACACTGATTTAAAATGTTTGTTCATAATTTCCGCCATTTCCATTTCCTCAGTGTATTCAACTCCCTCCTGTCTTAATTTCTCCAAGTCTTGTTTGTTTTTCAGTTTATTGTTTACAAATCTGTAGAATAGTTTTGGTTGATCTTTACACTTTTCTATGATATCTTTTTCATATTTTCTCTTTTCCTCTCTGCACGTTTGTACATATTCATTTCTATAACAAGTATATATTTTCCATTTTTCAGGTCTTCTGTCTTTTTTCCATCTGGTCCAGGCTTTGTCTCTTTTGTCTTTTAACTCCCTACAACTTTTGTTGTACCAGCATTTTACATATTCTTTTTCTTGTTTTTGTCTTGGGACATACTTTTCCACTCCTTTTTTGTAAATTTTTGTCAAAATATTCCATTTCTCTTCTACTGTTGTTTCTTCTTTGTATATTTCTTCCCAGTTTTCCTTTTGAAAGAATTCTCTTATTTGATCAAAGTTTGTTTTTTCATACATCATTCTTCCTTTTCTATATTGTTCATTTCTTTTCATATATTTTTCTTCATTAAATTCCAGTTCAATCAATATGTGGTCACTTTTACTTATTGGTGTTTTATATTCAATTTTGTCCACTATTCAAGGTTCAGATGTAATTATTAGGTCTAGTCTCGATGGCTCTTCTTCATTTCTATACCTAGTGTTCTCCTGTATCCATTGTGTCATTGTATGGTCAGTAACCATCTCAAGTAGAGCGTTTCCCCATGAGCCGTCTCCACCCTTTACTGTCATTTCTTCCCAGCAGATTTCTTTGCAATTAAAGTCGCCCATCATAACTATTCTTCCTCCATCTTCCATTATCTTGTTTAATGCTATCTTTGTGTCCTCTAACATACTTTTATGTTCACTCTCTTCCCATGAGGCTGTTTTCGGGGGCACATAATTTATCACAAAGTTTCTGCTCTTCTTATCTCTGTCTTCTACTTCCATCATTATCATCTGTACTGTATTCTTTCCATATGTGACACACTTCACGTTTATATCCTTCTTAGTCAGGAACATAACTCCACCCCCTTCCTTTTTCACTCTGTTTCTAATCCAATAATTATATGCATCATGTCCTACACTGTTGGGTGGTAGTGGACCTTTTAATTTTGTTTCTACAATTCCCATTATGTCTGGTTCTTTTTCCTTCAAATAATCATTCAGCTCATTCAATCCTGTTATAAATCCATCTATATTTGTGTAAGACACTCTTAGTATTCTGCCACTTCCATTGTGTTCTCTGTTTCCCTTTTGTTTTTCTCTTGTATGTCGACTTTCTTTAGTTTCATATTCACTACTCTCCAATAGAATCTCTCTTTTTCTGACTCCGTTCTTCTCTCGTTTTTTTCCTTAGCTTCAAGTCTTTTCTGTTTTTCTTCCTCTCTTTCCTCTTTATTCATTTCCCTTTTTATCCATACCTTTTTATATTGTTCATTTGTTGCTAGTTTCCCTGTTTTGGATAAGATATTCTCTGCCGTCGTTTGTGACCTGAATTTAATCTTAATTGGTCTAGTCTTATCTGTACTATACTTTCCGAGCCTGAATTTTTCCTCAATTTCCTTCATAATTTCTGGTTCATCTTCCTGAACTAATTTTAGTAAACTGAAATTGTATTCATCATACAGGGTGGGGCGCGGAAACTTCCCGATTTGGGGATTGAATTATAAAGTGTTTACACTTCACAATTCTTTATTCTACTTTTATGTCTGTCACACAACATGGGAGATTTACTTTTACACAGTTCTAAAAACAATATCTTTTAAATGTCCACTTCCATTGTCAATACACTGATTCAGACGATTTCGGAAGCTTTGGTCTACTCTCTCTAGCATGGTGAGCGGTATATTGGCTATTTCAGTGCGGATGGCATTCTGTAGGTCTTCCAGGGTCTATGGACGGTCGTTATAAACCATGGATTTGAGATAACCCCACAGGAAATAATCATAGGGACCTAAATCAGGCGAGCGCGCTGATTTCCCTGAGAGGCGATTTAAACTGGCCAGCGCGCTCGCCTGATTTAGCCCCCTGTGATTATTTCCTGTGGGATTATCTCAAATCCATGGTTTATAACGACCGTCCATAGACCCTGGAAGACCTACAGAATGCCATCCGCACTCAAATAGCCAGCTCACCATGCTAGAGAGAGTAGACCAAAGCTTCCGAAATCGTCTGAATCAGTGTATTGACAATGGAGGTGGACATTTAAAAGATATTGTTTTTAGAACTGTGTAAAAGTAAATCTCCCATGTTGTGTGACAGACATAAAAGTAGAATAAAGAATTGTGAAGTGTAAACACTTTATAATTCAATCCCCAAATCGTGAAGTTTCCGCGCCCCACCCTGTATGATGAATACAATTTCAAATTCGATCAACACACGTATACATATGTACGCAGGCACGAGCACACACACACACATACGTGTCTGTGTGTGTGTACTAAATCTTTACCCACCTCAGTGTCGAGTCTCTTTTCTGATAGCCCATCCACCTCCATCTCTATCATTCTTCTTCCTCCGTATGACTCATGTCGTTACATATCTGCAGTATTTTCCGTATTTGTCTCCACTACATTCGTAGTTCCTCTTATCCTATCATTAGCATTTTGCTCCTCAGCACATCTTTCTAATAATTTTCATTTTCTCGACATCATACTTCTGCGTTTTTCTACGATCACATGCAAACCCTGAGGTTTCTCTCCAATTATTCTATCCTTACTACAGGCTGTTATCTCAGAGTCCAGATTTCAGTCCTCATCCACAATTTTCCACCTAGCATATGAATCCGAGTTGAAACTCGGATTTTCTGTCTTTCTTTTTAAGCCCTCGGTTTTCCAGTTCTCTGTACCACTTTTCTAGTTCTAACTTAACTATAAAGTAATGTCGTAACCTATTCGTAAAGATTCAACAAAAACCCACTGTGTTGGATAAGAAGAAATGAAATAAAATTAATTCCATATATTTCGATCACGGACTGTGATCCTCTTCAGTGGAATACAGAAAGGTAGAGCAAATGGCATGTCTTATATACAATAAAAATAAGGGACAAGGGTAGGACTCAGGTAGCATCTAGTATGACATATTAAAATTTGGAAATTTGTTAATCAGGGATGATTCTATTATTTTTCTTTTAAAACTGCATTTTGAATTAAAGATAATCTTTGCTTCATTCCAATCCATATGATGGCCTTCCTTGTCTACATGTTGGAAGACAGCGGAATTATGTTGTGCGTATTTAATTGAATTTTTATGTTCTTTCATCCTAGTATATAAATCTCTACCTGTTTGTCCCCAATATACATTCCAGTAAGAACTACAGTTGGGACAAAAACTGTATTAAATTGCCTTATAATAGATCCTTAAATGACATTTCTCAATTTCTTCCACAGGAAGATATTAAAATTGTTTTTAGTTATCCCAATAATTTGTTTAAGAAAATAGTCAATGTACATCAAAGACCTAGAGAAGAAATACATCAAGGTGTGTATAAACTCCCTTGCTCTGATTGTAACAATGTATATTGGGGACAAACAGGTAGAGATTTATATACTAGGATGAAAGAACATAAAAATTCAATTAAATACGCACAACATAATTCCGCTGTCTTCCAACATGTAGACAAGGAAGGCCATCATATGGATTGGAATGAGGCAAAGATTATCTTTAATTCAAAATGCAGTTTTAAAAGAAAAATAATAGAATCATCCCTGATTAACAAATTTCCAAATTTTAATATGTCATACGGACAGTGGTCACCTGACTGCATCACCACCTGGGCAGTCAACAAATTGTTACCATCGTTGGTGAAGGCGGGTGACCTGCCCCGCAAAGTACTAGATGCTACCTGAGTCCTACCCTTGTCCCTTATTTTTATTGTATATAAGACATGCCATTTGCTCTACCTTTCTGTATTCCACTGAAGAGGATCACAGTCCGTGATCGAAATATATGGAATTAATTTTATTTCATTTCTTCTTATCCAACACAGTGGGTTTTTGTTGAATAGTTCTAACTTGTTTTACTTCTTACAACACGTTTCGATTGTTCACCAGTGAAGACATCTTCAATAAAAGGTGGATTAGAAAGAACACACTTCGTAAGCATCATATTTGTTTTATTTACATTTACGCTCATACGAACATTATCAGAATAGGAATATTTTTTACATCGAGGCATTTATAATACAAAACTTCTGGGCATTTCTCTTTTGGGTTGTAACGGGTTCCTTTAAGCGAGTAGAATCTAGCCCGGATTTTTTTTTAATATTTTCTCAAATATAGTTTTGGTACTATTATTCTGTGTGATCCAGAGAAATCGCGTAAGATATTTTAAAGAAAACAGAAACAACGTGTTGCATGATTTACATTTTAATTATGAGTATTTTCAATTATTTTTTTTTTTCGTGTTACCTTTGGTATGATTAAATGAGATCCAATCAAATGCGATGATTAATTGGAATGCCTCTGTCTTATGAAACACATGAACATTTTCTTATGATACTTAAACATATATACGACCCGCGTCGATAATGCAATAACTTATGAGAAGCCGTTGAGACCCGAGCATTTGAATCGGGCCACGTCGACTTCTGCCAGACTCAGCAAGAGCTGAAGAAACCAGGTGGCAAATAGACGAAGTCATCATACCCTCAGCACAGAAGGCACGAAATCTCTTCCTCCTCTCACTCCCCCTCCTCCCCCAACATAACCAGGGGCCGACTTTGGTATGATAAAGACTAAACGCAAGACATCTTGTCTTCAGCCGAAGTCGTCTACGAAGACACTGTGCTTGACCGACTCTGTCTCCCACTCTACTGCTGTTGCTGGAGTGGAGTCTGGGCGTTGATGTCGGCCGACTTTCGAACCTTTTTCGAGTAGATAACGGCCACGATGACGGCTACGATGATGACAGCTGCCAAGATGCCCACGATGAGACCGACATTGGGGCCTTCTTCCTCCTCTGGCTCTCCAGTAGTACCTGGCAATAAGCAACCAATTACACGTTAGGTATGGATAATGTGACCTATGGAATCCGTATGCTATGGGTGAGTTGGTCAAATCTACCTAAGGCTAAATGAATTAGTCCATTTAATAAAGAATAATAAACGAAAACAAAAATAATACACACAAATGCATAAGTAATGTAAGCAAGGTTGAATTCAGTTACTATATTGTACAATCTTGTGACAATACCGCGGAATACTATAAAAATACATGTACACTGCGCAACACCAATATAATTTATACAACTGAGATACTAACCCAGAGACTAGAAGGATTCTCGATCATAGTATTCTTATATTCCAATGGTATGTAATCGTGCAAGATCGATTTAATAGTTTTAGGTGGACGACAAATAAGATAAAATAAATTAAGATGATCGAATGTCGACTTATTGAATCTCATGAAAATTATCAAGACGCTTCTATTCAAAATGGCGCACCAATAATGATTTGTTTTCCAAACACGACGTTAGAGTTTTTCATGAGACCCCCTAGGTGTGCAATAAAATAGTTCGACGTTTATCAGAAAATTCATAAGGTGTCGAGGAGTATCACAAGGTAGGGGGGGGGGTGTCAAACTCACCAGTCTGGGGCACTGCAGTTCCTTCCTCATCACCTGGACTGCGTGTAACAGGAATCACTGAAAATAAACAAATAAAATAAACAAATAGGTAAATACTGTATGATACACAAAATGTAAGACAACAAATATACAAATTAATAACTAATGGATATATAAACAAATAAATAGATATACAAATAAATAAAGATAGATACTTAAGAACTCGCTGATGTCGTACATACCTGTGGCAGGCACTTCGCAGCTGTATTGAACGAGGGCTCGGTAGTTGCGGGGCACTTCGGGGTCTTTGCCGTCGACCTGGACGGTCACGTTGGCCACCAGGGCGTCCATCAGCATGCCCGTCAACTTCTTTGAGTTGATGGATACGTCAATCTGAGGGTAGAAATGATAAATACATACATGTATATATTGATAAGACTAAAACCAAAGTAAGTTTCAACTCGAAAGTTGAAAGTAAAGCAATTATAATCGATGGTGAGCATCTCGGATTTAAAGACTGTAATCATTTAAGTAAAAAAATGGAACTAGCTAAATATAAGGATAAAAACACATTTGACTGAAAGATTTGCAGAGTTTGGAAACATCATAAGGCTGTTTTCTTTGCGTTTGAAATTAATTTCTTATTAATACAATTGGTGAATATTCCCAGCTACAATCTATGGTCTTGAGAAAACTAACATAGGCGATGGATATAAAGCTAAGGAATGGATAGAACAGAATGGAGAGATCAGTATGTGTGTGTGAGCACCAAACAAGAATAAATTAAAACTGTTTTGAACGCAAATATGAATTACTGAAGCAACAGGGGGGAAATGACTTACCTGAGTTTCACTGATTGTGATGTTGACGTAGTTCCATTGGTGGGGCGTGAGGATGTCGAGGCGTTTGGCGGAATTAACATCAACGGGTTTACACTCCTCCCCCTCACTGTCGCACTTAGTAAGGTTGACCATAGAACCCTGCACACAGACCTGGAAAAAAGAGGATTATGATGATAATAATAATAATAGTAATAATAACAATAATAACAACAATGACTTATTTTCTTCAAGAAATCATAATCTGTTTTCCTGGTTATTTACTGCAACACCACTCACTCCAGCATCTCATATAATCTTTACCAATACCTTTAAGCCTTTTAATACATTTTCGCAATAGCAAACGCTAAATAGATTCATTCAACAACACTCATGCAGTGTGTTAGGGCTTGAGGTAGCGGGCATCTTACAAGGAAATGCCTACAAGTCCTGCACATCGCTCCCGGAAGTCTGAATGTCTTACGCGATGACGTCATGCCAGCGTTCGTGGAATGGCGGGAAGACCGTGGTAGGATGGATGAAAACGAACAGCCCGTGCAGTGTTCGGGAAGAAAAACTATACGGATGAGGAGTGTGGAGTGGTTGGGGAACGATATATTGGTGTATAAAATAACTGTGGTCGCAAAATGGAAAAGCGAATAACCTAATCCTTGTAATACTGTTTGGCATCTAGATTATAGTGACAGGGTCGGATGCTATGAACATAGTTAAACGAAGAAATAGCTAGATTTTTATTTTGGCTAAAACAACCTTGATACGATATATGAAAATCTGTTTGCAGAGTTGCCCTTGCATCACTGCACTGTTGCAGTGAACGAACGTCTGAATGTTATTGATCATTAGAAAACATGAAACCCCCCTCAGGACAAAAAATATTAAGTGCGTCACGGTGCTGTTTAAGGAGTTTTACCCTACCTCTTAGCTTTTTGTCAATGGTTTTCATGCGTTGGGGAATTCACAAAATATCAATGAAAATTCTTAAAGTGTTACAGGTAGATATTGTTTACAAATTAAGAAAAAATCTGTCCATATTTGTAGAAAATCTCATCGATGTCTAGTTCACGTCATGTCGCCCCCCAGCCTTTTTCTGGTTACGTACTGAGGACGTCGAAAAAATGTGTATATATTATTTAGACAATATTTTCTCCATGAATTTCGGTCACCCCAGAATGTAAAGGAACGAAAAAAAAAAACAGCAACAAGGAAAAAATTACCATGTACATGATGTCATCCATATGAACTTCGACATTGGCAAACGACTCGGAGGGGAAGATGGCGACGACTATGCCCTGTTGAATTAGGCGTTCTTCGCTCGAATTTCCAAAAGTGACTTGGTAGGTGTCGCAGGTTCCAAAAGCTGAAACAAGTGGGGCAAAACTGTTAATAATTCTTTCCGTATCAAATGGCACTCAGCATTTCTATCCTCTCTATCATGCCGAACAGGTGGAGTCGTACGTAAAGAAGATACGAGGGCAGCTGAAAAGTAGTAAATTTTATTTATTCATTTTTTCTTTGGCTTGGAGACCTGGTCTCTAATCAGAAAAGAATGCTGCGTGACTGCTTCGCAGTGGTGTCACTAGTTCCAAAAGCAATGGGGGGGGGAGGGAGGGGGAGAGAGAGAGAGAGAGAGAGAGAGAGAGAGAGAGAGAGAGAGAGAGAGAGAGAGAGAGAGAGAGAGAGAGAGAGAGAGAGAGAGAGAAAGAGAGAGAGAGAGAGAAAGAGAGAGAGAGAGAGAGAGAGAGAGAGAGAGAGAGAGAGAGAGAGAGAGAGAGAGAGAGAGAGAGAGAGAAAGAGAGAGAGAGAGAGAGAGAAAAGCGTGACAGTTAAAATGCTGACTTTGTGAAGACAGGCATACCAACATTGACGTGAACCTGTGTTTGTGCGAAGGAAGGGAATGCAACTTGATGTTTGGCATCCTGCCAAAAAAAATCCAAGCAGAAAAATTCAGACTGAACTCACAATAATGCAAACTAAGCAAAACGGGAACGAATATGAGGAAGAGAAAGATGGTAAGAAATAGGACCTCCTGTCGTGGCCACCCAGAAAAATAGTAGTATAGTAGTAGTAGTAATAGGTGTAGTAGTAGTAATGATAATAACAATAATAACGATCTAGAAAAATTGTTGTTCATAACAAGAAAAAAATATTGTATCATGTTAGATACTGAAAAATTTTAGATACTAAACTCCAACTCCTACACTGAATGTGTAACCTTGGCATTTTGTTAACTCGATTTTCTTTCCCACATTCCAATTTCTATTTTGGTGTCCCATTTTGTTCCCTTCTCTCCTCACCCAATTATCCCTTATCTATCAGTCATCCATTTTATCCCTTATTTCCTATCGTCAACTCTGTTTTTGTTCTATGCAAATCTTTCCAAGCAACCTATATTTGAGGCGACGACCGTTACAACACTCCTAAAAGGAAAGCGACTGCGCAGCGTCGCCCAGTCCAAGCATGCTCGCGCACGTACCTCTAACCCCCCAGCTCCGAATCGTCACGAATTGTTCGTATTCCCAGGTTTGTTTAATTTCTCGTCACGTTTCCTGCGGCTTGGCCATGGGTAACTCCTCATGAAAATACTGTTCAATGTTACGATATGGTATTGCTAACTGGGTTTTATGATGGGATTTTAAAAGCTGTTACTCAAAAGGCCGCTGCAAACGTAACACGAAATGGTAATAGTGTTATATAGTGGCATTAATAGTGTAGCTCTACTGAAATCATTGTTTGAAAATAAAAAAATTAAAATTACGTTCTACCACGACCTTCGCAGGTATTTCAGATACCTGACAATAAGCGTCGATCTGAGAACAAAACAAACCTATAAGATGAAACGCTTAGAAAACCCTGTACTTATTAAAGTTGTCTTCCATACCAAATATTCGCACTTTCGCATCTCTTATTGGCACTATTTGTTGTCTACTACTAAATATATAAACCCCTTGTGTTTATTGGTTTGGTTCCACTGTGGGGCTGATACATAATACCCATAAATTCTCCAGACGTCACTGAAGAGCAGAAAAAAACACTTAATTCATAAACCGATCTTCTCTTTGGTTTTGTTCCTGTAATACGCAAACACCTCTCATTTTTTCTTTAAAGCATTTGAAAGATATTTTCCACTATGGAATGGTCAGGTTAGGATAGGTTGGGAGTTATTGAATAACGTAAATTCCATGATAAAAATCCGTGCTTGCGTGTTTCTAGAACTTTACCTTCCCTTCTCTTAGATACTTACGAGGATCTGGTTGGCTTTTTCCCTTGGTTGGACTGCTACCCTTCTTGCTCACAGTCTTAGTTCCGTCGTCATCCATAGGCTTCTGCTCGATGCCATCAAAGTTGGGCATGGCGAGGCAGGAGGCCACCACAGCCATCAGCATCATCACAGTAAGACGGGCCATTGTGTAACCTATCTGCAAGAAAAATAGTTACAATTTCTCTTCCCATATCAGTCAATCAGCCATTAAAGAACTGTTTATAGTTCTTGCTTAAATCTAGCAAAAGCTAAATAAACAATTAGGGTGAAAAAAAATTGTATTGAATTATGAAAAACTGATCATGAGAATAACGATTGAAAAGAGAATATTGTGGCGGACGGGAAGAAGTTACTCGGTACAACTATTCTAATAAATCTTCGTCAAGTCTGAATAAATTTACTATAATTTGCTTGAAAAGTATTACTGATTTGCATTAAAACTATCAGACGTAAAAATAATTGGTCAAACTAAATGTTTTTTGTGTAGTAAAACAAATCCCAGTGAAGTAACAATTTGCTTGAATAGTATTACTGATTTCCATTAAAACTATCAGACGTAAAACTAATTGGTCAAACTACATGTTTTTAGTGTAGTAAAACAAATCCCATTAAAGTAACATTAAAGAAAAAAATGACCCCAATAGAATGTAATGTCATCCTGCCAGCTGGTTTCCTGGGCGAGATATTGTCGTCGTCGTTGGCTTTTCCCGCCCCTTCACTCTCACGTGTCCATAAATTACATAAAGATTCTTACACAATTTAGAATAAAAACCTACATTATCTAACCCCTCTATTCACCTTCATAAGGATCTTAGGAGTTTTACCAATTTGAAAACGGTCTCGATGAAAGACTAGATTTTATTGCGAACGCCTGACGACTTTATTCATGTTGACATGAGCATGTGGTAAAACGGAAAGTCCATTCCTCAGTTAAATAAAATTTCCCAACATCAGCGGGAAACAGATCTGGCAAGAACGTCACCATATTCAAAAGTTTAAACTGTAGGCCATGTCCAAGCTTGAAAAAAAAAAATCATAGGAGTCGTTATTTCAGCGGTTTGTTCATTGTTACTTCCATAAGTTTTCTTCTCTTCCACATAATTTGCAAAAATCTAAGAGAATCAGTTTGGTTTCGTTTACTTTGAGGTCTACATTATCGTTTTACACTAATGAATCATTGGTCAATGCAGTACTTAATAAAGTTCCACACCTGTGTGGAAATGTAAACTAATAACGATTGCCATAAACAAAGCGACTCGCCAACGTAATCATCTGTCGATCGATCAGAAAACCGAACTGAGGCAGGTGTTACTAATTAACCGCCTCCCCCCCCCCCATACACACCCCTGCACCCATCTCCCTCACCCCCAACCCCCTAAACATAGCTCCTCCCCCGATAGAGACCCCTGGTGGATATTTCCTTCATTTAGCCATCAGCAATATTCTTTTATACCCTCCTATATCTTAATGCTTGCATTTCGGTGAAACCTATATTTTTTTTACTATTGTAATATATCTACGTCGAAACTGTCAACTTCATCTTTCTATATTTTAATGACAAGTATTTCGTTGCTCATTGAGCGTGGTGTCACATCCGGTATTCGCCTGCTTGTGGTTTGGGAGATTTAGTAAAGTCCAGGGGAGGGAGTGGGTGAGGGTGTGGAGTTTGAGCGACAAAGGGACTGAGGGAGAGGGGGCACATGAACCGGAAGATGGGGAAAGATTAACCACTCTTCGGAAATTCCAGGATTCTTCTACTACCACATGTTCGCTGTCTCCTCATCCCCCTCCCCCTCATCCTCCTTCATGAGTAACCTATAATACTTTTTACATGTAAAGAGGCCAAAGATAATTTTAATTTTTGACTGTACGCTATTTTTTGGTTTACAGGTTTCAGGTTTGATTTTTTGCAAGAGTAATGACATAAAATAGGACAGAAGAACAGCTTTTGTCCCAGCGGGACAGAGTGGGGCAGATGTGCGTGTGTGGTAAATTCAAGTATTGGATTTTGTTGAGTTTCAGTGTGCATGAAAAATAGTGGAAACATAATGAAAATATAAATAGATTTAGATAATTATAACAATAAATAACATCCCAGTAAACATTAGTAGTTTATGAAATCGCCATCTTTGCCACCATTTGAAAGCGCCGGCAGGTAGTGAAAACGAACTTGTAATATCCTTAGAAAACTGAATCATCAGTGATTTGAAGTCATCTTGGATGTCCTAACACATTGGGCAAAGGTTGTGGCTTCGGCTCCACTAAGCATCGAAGAGAACTTACGGAATCTCTCTAATGTTTGTTTGTGTGTGTGTGTGTGTGTGTGTGTCTGTGCCTTGTGTGTGTGTCTGTGCCTGTGTCTTGTGTGTGTGTGCCTGTGTCTTGTGCGTGCGTCTGTGTCTTGATTGTGTGTGTATGTATGTGTCTTGTGTGTGTAGTGTGGTTTACACTATGGCTTTGGATCACGTGATGGACTCGTGACCGACAGCTACCGGTATTACCTTCCCGATTGAGAGCTGTATACTTCACATGGTCCAAATTATAATTAATGCTGTGATTTCTAACCACGCACGCGCCCGCGCACGCACGCACGCACACACACACACACACACACACACACACACACACACACACACACACACACACACACACACACACACACACACACACACACACACACACACACACACACACACACACACACACACACACACACACACAATCCCCTTGCCCAAGGGAAACAGTTATGGGTTGCAGGTGGGGTTCAATCTCGGTGCATCTGAGTTGGCAGGACGAGACATGATCCACTACACCGGTAAGCAGAATGTTTTGTGTGTTTGTGTGTGTGACTCACCATGGTCTTGGATCACGTGTTGGACCCGTGATCCACAGCCATTACCCTCCCGGAAGATAGCTCAGAGCTCATATATGACCGATCTATGGATAATGCTGTGACCTTACACGCAGCACACCCAAATCCCCGCCCACGAGAGTTGGAGTAACGACTCGCAGCGGAGCGATACTGAAATTATTTCAGCTCTGGACGGGATTCGAACCCGGACCGCCGTAGTGGCGACCGGGAACTCTAACCACCGCGCCACGACTCGTGTGTGTGTGTGTGTGTATGTGTGTGTGTACACATGTAGTATCACGGATACACGTGTAGGTGAATAATCATGTGCACCACGTACAATATTGTATATTGTGGCTTCAGTATAGTTATCCTGAATTTATTCCATGTCTTTTCTAAACAAATCGGGCCATTGTGCGCGACGCGGAGAATTATATATTTCTGTTTTGTATGTCATAAACAGGCGTAGCCTGCGTGACTCACTGTTCACTAATATGGTTGACAATGCAGTTCACAGCAGACGCACTGGGCACTACTTGCACCGTTTGATCCACTTGCTCCACGACTAAACGTTACGCTATAACAATCACACGTTGCAGCTAGTGTGTAACGTCTCCAATAAACACTAAAATCACAAACATTAACTTGTCCACTACACACTCATATTCAATTTCAAACGGGTCCTCCCATCTGGCAAAAGTGTCAGAACTTACGAGTGTGGGCGTCTGAACCTAGTCGAAGAGGTGTAGGCGTAGGTAAGCAGGCTGTCGTAGTCACTCGCTAAGGTATCTCCTGCGGACTGTGGCAGCAGCAGGCCCTGCACGACGCTTTAACTGATCCCACACCGCGCTCCGCCAACGCCACAGACCCTCGACCGCACCTTAGCTTCGCCGGAATTCGATATGACGTCATCCACAGCCTATGCAGTATTTCCAATTGTGTCATCAACCACAACCACTTCCATACGTAGAGAAACTTTCTAATGTATATGAGAACAAATGGGTCGTCAGCATATACTTAAAGTGGATATTATTAAAAAGTAAACTTGTTTTCTTTTTCGGTCCCGATGATTTCTGATACTCGAAAGGCGAGTGATCACACCATCCTGAAGGCGGCAGTCATGCGTGGGAACATAACACACCTCACCTTCTATTTTTATTATTTTTAAAGTATAGACAAAATCAATTACCTTCACCGTTATGTTACTCTACATGGTAAAATAGTAAACGAAAATACAGTGGGCGGCCATTACCTTTTCTTCCCTCTTCATCACAGTGTCGTACTTACTTTTTTCAAATATCCATTGATTTTATTCAACAGAAGGACATGTTTGTATCATAGTAGGATGCCAGTCAATTGGGACCTGATTTTAGACCAAGTCCACCTTTAACTAAATCAAATTGTTGGATTTTAGAACAAAAATATAAAAGATGCGTCACCGTGATGCAGGGAGTCAAGAAGCCAGTACAGCGACGTTGGCCGCGAGACGCTACCAAGATCTCCTTAGTGATGATGTCACCATCTTATCATTATCACCATTTTATGTTCAGTCTAACATTTGCAGCGTGATGGTTGTGCCCCTTGCGTGGCCCGCAATACTACAATGAAAACAAAACGAAGGACGAAAACAAAGAAAGACAATTGGAAAGCATTTTTCATTGCCAACACAATGACGACACCACTTTTTTCAACATAATTTTTGGTATTATGAAACAGTCCAATCAGTATTTTAAGTGCTACAGAAATTATACTTATTCCACAGCATTGTATTTGTAAAGAACATTCGCAAGTATAATTCGGATATATATCAAATGCTGTTTAACTGCCTCACTGATGAAATGCCTCACATTGCGATTATGAGCTCTACAAAACCTAATATTTCAAAGCTATGAAAAATACTACTAATAAGTTTTTATTTGTTCAATCTTTTTTTTTCTCTCTTTCTTTCATTCCTTTTAATATCAGTAAACAATGCTTCTTTGTTTGGGGACAGCATCGCATCAAAAGCCACAAAAGTGGTAAAGGGGATATTCAAGTAGGGTAGAGGAACGGAGGGATAACAGAAGACAAAAGTGATCTTCATTTCCTTTTTGAGTGGAGACTCGTCTCCAATTATGAAGGAACGCTGAGTAACTGGTCCGTAAGGATGTCACTAAAACCTGTAGAATATTGATTGCATAAAACATGTAGTCCATACAACAGTGCCTGTCCCGAGAGGCCAGTTGAGATTTCCAGAGAAGAGTGCTGTGAGTAACCTTATGTATTTATCAGATGCTGTGAATACCTTACGTCGCTACCGCCGGGCCGTCTGATTCATCTCCCAGAATTGGAGTGAGAAAACAAATGTAAATGCATAGAATTGGGTTTGAACTTATTTTATTTTCGGTTTTTTTTCTTCTTCCTCTTTCCGATGTGACTATTTGTTAGCATTTTATTCATTTAACAATTTATCTATTTATTACAGTCACTCGTTGATATATGCAGATGTAAATGAAAGTAAATAGAGAAAGCATCAGACTGATCGAGGCACCTGAAAGGCTAAAGAAAATGGGGGATAGGGAAAAAGAAGAGGAAGAGTAGGGAGGTAAGGAGGAATAGGAGGGAGAGGATAAGGGAGAGAATGAGAGGTTAAATACTGAGACAAAAGTAGGCCTTGTAAAAAAGAAAAAAAATGAAGAAAAACGCATCAGCATGTAAATAAGATACGGGAGTTGTAAGTAGTTTGTTGAAAATGTGTGTGTGTGTTTAGGTAGGGCCAGCCCGTGCAGGAAACCCCTCAACCTTTTCACGATTTCAATCATTCAGATGGTGAGAAAGGCCACTGTTTGACAATTTGCTACATTCTAAAAATAAATTCTACTAGATTTGTGCAGTGCATTGTAAATGTGCCTCTATCTATTCTAGGACTTGATTGGTGTTACTTGCGAAAATTGCAACTTGTAGAATCCTGTTTTGTGTGTCCGTGGAATCCTTCCGAACTCAAACGCAAATCTCACCCCTCATGGTTTACACCAGTCATTCTCAACGGGGGCGATTTTTGAGCTCAGGGGGGCGAAATATATGCATTCGAAGAGACATCAGATTGAAACTGACAAATTTTAAGCCTAATATAAAAGATCTAGCAGCGAAGCACCAGCCAGGCCCAAGGATCTCATTAAAACACAACGTGAGTAAAACATTTTAAATTACTTGTCTATCACTGTTGCAATAATTTTTATCATTATTTTCCAATTAAGGGGGGCGATCCTTTTTTCAATTGAAAAAAGGGACGATATGGTTAAAAAGGTTGAGAAACCCTGATTTACACAAAACGACAAACGTCACTTGCTCTGAGAGAAGCCGCGTCAGCACCCAAGAGAGAAGACGCGATCGACTCACGGTTTAGTCGGTCAGAAGATATTTTTTTTTCTTCTGCTCGGGAGTCTAGCTGCTGGGCTGAGTTGTATGTAAATGGAAGTTTTCTCCTAACAGGTGTGGACACATTCGGACATTCTGTGGCGATGGGCGGCGTTGTCATTGTCTTAGATGGCCTCGTCTTGATCTGATGAAGACAATTTTGTACTGGTTTTTGTTATATGCATACACATGCACGCACACACACACACACACACACACACACACACACACACACACGCACACACACACACACACACACACACACATATACACACACACACATACACACAAGTGGCATTTGAATACTTGGATGAAGAAATTATAAAAAAGATATTAGTCACATTGATTAGACCAAAACTGCAATATGTAGCGACACTATGGACACCCAATAACTATAAGGAAACTAGAAAGAATACAGAGAGCAACAACAAAGTTGGCACCAGCTCTTTCCAAATTAACATATGGACAAAGATTATCGAAACTAGAACTACCAACACTAGAGCAAAGAAGAGAAAGAGTCTACTGACTATATACAGGATCATGAAAGGAATGGAAATCCTTGACAGAAAAGATTTACTAATAATGACAATGGAAAAACAAGAGGTCATGAAAAGAAACTCAAAAAGGACAACTATAGAAGAGATAGGAAAAATAATAGCTTCCCACACTGAATGCTGGATATATGGAATAACTTACATGAAAAAACAGTGTGTGCAAATACTATTCACGATTTTAAGAATAAACTTGATGCTGAAAGATACAAAGACGGGCGCCACGAGCATAGCTCCCTCCCCGTATAATACAACTAGGTAAACACACACACGACTCGATGTTGCGATTGGTAGAGTCCCAGACTGTCACTACGGCGGTCCGGGTTCGAATCCTGCCCAGGGCTAAAATAATTTCAGTATCGCTGCGCTTCGTGTCGTTACTCCAACTCTCGTGGGCGGGGAGTTGGGTGTGTGTGTGCGTGTAAGGTCACAGCATTACCCATAGATCGGTCATACGAGCTCTGAGCTCTCTTCCGAGAGGGAAACAGCTGTCAATCACGAGTCCAGCACGTGATCCAAAGACCAAGGGTGTGTGTGTGTGTGTGTATATATATATATGTATGTATACGCGATCGCATTCGCGCATACACACAGATTGATATACGCACACATACGTGTGCACACACACACATGCGCGCGCGCGCGGACATACACACAGCACAAACAACGACGGTACCGTCATATAGTGGCCCTTTGAGGGAGACGCGGGAAAAGATTATCTCCTGGTTTCAGAGTTCATCAACACCCCCCCCCCCTACACTCATCTGGAGGTGCAGGACGGGGCCTAAGACTTCCATCTATCAACTTGAACTGCATTTCCTCCATTTTTTTCACATGAGGAGAGCCAACAACCGCAGACTACTCCCTCCCTCTTCCTCCTTCTCTTATGAGTCAGTACAAACAGTATAATCCCAAGGTTTTCCCCAAGGGATCTATGGGAGGGACACGAAGACCGGTGACGGCCAACGTGGGGCTGCGGGTTTATAGTCAGTGAAACTCGAGCTAACTGTTCTATTTTTGGTGAAGAGGGGATGGGAAGGTTTAGATCGAGCCCCGCCCCTTTTATTTGAAAATAAAAGTCAAAGTCTTGTACTGGTCAATGAAACATTAACAGACCGACTTGCCTTGCACAGCCTGAGCCCTGGCTGCTCAAACAGACAGGGCAAGGGTGTACGATGGTTCCGTCCATCCCTGGGAACATGAACTGGATTCATATAGTTATCTTGCAGCTGATTGAAGACAAACACACACGCGCACACACACACACACACACACACACACACACACACACACACACACACACACACACACACACACACACACACACACACACACACACACACACACACACACACACACACACACACACACACACACATTTTATGACTATCATAGATTATAATGCATGACATTTGTGTAAGAATGGTGAGTCAGACACTTCCGTTGATGAAGTCAGGAGAAGCATTTATTTGTATTTGAAGTGGAGATCTTTGGTCACACACGAAAATACGTGAAGCGCATTCCTAATGTAATGTTTATCAATAGACCTGACCGAAGTTATCTGAAACATACTCGTGCTTCGTTCAGGTAGTGGGACGAATCTCATTTTTTTTTTTTTTTTATATAATTATTCCTCAGAAGAATATTTTTAGTCTGAAGATATTTTTACCAAGAAGCTGTGGAAATCTAAAAGGAGATTTCATATGAACTCTTTCGAACGACGATTGACAGCTGGGAATCGAGTTCACCTTATTCTAGGTAGATGTAAGTTCGATTCCAGATGGCTACCGGTCAACGCCATCTATCCTAGCTGTTCGTCACAGGTAGTAAAGTATTCGGTTGAATATAGGTGACTCCTGGCGTAAGATCCTCACCATATTCAACTTTGATCAAAATTTTCTTCCATCTGTAACTCTCGGATGGAAGTTTTGCAACATTGCAGGAATTCGTTTTAGTACATTATTATTTTATATTATCTCTTTAATGTTAACATGTGGTTACCATAATTATTTTTCTTATATTAATATTATGAAAAGAGAATGTCATTAAGTAGATTTGAATTCCACGACTGGCTTTCCCAAAATTGCCCGTGACTGTGTAAAGTAGAATATACAATCAACTAAAAACTTGACCAAAAAGGAATTCCCTTCTTAACCCTATTTCAAATACGCACTTTTTCCCTTTTCTTATTCCATGGGAATTCATTTTGGTTATACCTACAAATTATTTTCGCTTTCTCTAAAGCTCTCAAATCAGCTCCACTGGGTGACATTTTCCTTCAGTGACGACACGACGTCATAATGATTGAAACTAGTTTAGATTAAAATATTCGTTTTCTTTCGAATTCGAAAGCCAATAGGTACAATCTAATCTTATGCCGAATGTTTATTTTTTTCTTGACCACTTGAACACGGTGAAGTACATTATGCATATTGTAGTACATATGAATAAGTGATATGCATTTGTGTTACAAAATCTTTTAACCTTTGCGGAACATCCTCCCCTGTTCTTCCACCTGGAAATAGCCCTACCGTTCGAGAATGTCCAGGGTAAACCCGCTCTTCGAAAAGGAAATGCTGTAACACATAAGAGGACAGTAGCCAAGGCCGTATGAAGGACGGTGGGAAATTAGTAGGAAGAGATTACGGAAGGGTAGAGGGGAGAGGGAAAGGGGACTAGAAGAGGAGTGGGGGGAGGTGGAGAAAGTAATCAAGTTATATCTCAGAAATTCGCACACCATCGAATGCAGGTTTAATGGAAGTAAAATAGCATAAACAAATAGAATGATACATTGGACTGCATCATGTGACATCTGGCATACGAATAGCCTATCTCACTCCTTTTCCTGTTCAGTAACAACTAACGACAACGCTGCGGTTTTGTTGTAAGTCTTATTTTTAAATTCAACATGTATAACGAGTGAACTGACGAATGTGCTAGATCCTCTTTTTTCACTTTCCCACGTAATAGTACCAGCATTTCCTTCCGGATATTCCAACTACGACGCTGTGATTTTTAGTCTCATTTCTAAACTCAACTTGTAAAACGGGTGAACTGATAATGCGCTGGATACTTTTACTTTTTCCTACGTTCCGTGATAACAGTACTTTCTCATGGATATTGCAATGTTGACACTATGGTTTTTATTTTATGGTTTTATCTTACTTTTAAACTCAATATGTAAAACAAGTCAATTAACAAATTTGGTAAACATTTATTTCCTATAATTATGTTTGGTAATACTTCGGATATTCTTATTTTCAATTTTAATGTATAAATCAAAGTTAGACAGATGCAGTAAATTCTCTTCATTTTATTAATTAATTTTATTTCTTTAATGAAATATTTATGTAGATATTTACTGTTTTAACTGCTTATCTATTTACCCAATTGTTTGTTTGCATGTTCACGGGTAGAAACGATTACATTATCCTCGCATATTGACAAACGACAAATGGTGATGGAATCCTGCTTCATTATTGTCTTTTTCACTCATTATCAAATTTGAATTAAAACACTGTATTGGCCGACCTACATTGCTCGTATCAAAACAACTTTAGGGTTTCTCAATTACTTTTTGGTGGAAGTTAGGCTTTGTCCTTCAAAACAAACCTGACAATGATACACACATTTCCAGTTTCCTTCCGTGTTTCTTTATACTATTCCGGATAAGTGAACATATTTCTATTCTGCACGGGACAAATTTAGGGCAAATGAGAGTTTCTACTGGGAACCTGTAAAACTCTACAATATAAAAGAATTGGAACAAAATTACCTTACAGAAATATATCAGTATATCAGAGAGTACATTTGATATCTGTGATTTTCTAAATATCGAAACGTTGTCCCTAGAAATAGAGGGGGAAATGTAATAAATATGTATTCTACCTCTATATATATATATTTAGCGATCATCAAGAAATAAGATTTAATGTTATTTGGGAAAAAATAAAAAGTACGAATAACGTTCAAGTACCAGACTTCAGGAAAGCAAACTTTGACAATATAAAAACCTATTTGAAATTGAATACGAAAAGCCAGGCGGACGTTTCAGACATTCTTGATTCTCGTTGCGGGGCTAGTCAGGTGTGGGTCATGGACGGTAAGAAGCATACCTTAGGTCAGGTCTGGGTCAAAGAGGGTACTACGCATACCTCAGGGCAGGTCAATTGGGGGCGAGGGCCCAGCAGTCAGGTCAGTAATTTAAATGACATGTATAACAATCTAACTGATCTAATTATTAATGCACAAAATACATTTATCCCCCTAAAGTCAATACGGAAAAATAGTAATACTCCCAAATGGATGACGGACAGATTTAAACATGAGATCGGAATGAAAAGAGGACTTTACGTAAAAATGAAAAACGGGGAATCACACCTTAGATCAAGATATAACGAAATGGCAAAGCTGGTTAAAAGGAATACACGTTCAGCGAAACGTAATTATGAAATCAAGGTTGCCAGTCAAGCAAAATCCAACCCAGAGGGTTTCTTTCACCTCTATAGAACAAAAAATAAAGAAAGAATAGGACCAATTAAAAACAATGAAAATGTCATGATTGAATCGGAAGAAAAAATGAGTGAGGAGTTTAACAATTATTTTCTATCGGTATTTACTGATGAGAGGTTAGATAAAGTACCTGACTGCGATCCGATTTTCAGAGGGGATGAAGAAAGTAGTCTAACTAATATCAGCATTAGTAAAGAGGAAGTAGTCAAGCAGATTGACAGACTTAAAGCTACAAAATCTCCGGGTCCAGACGAAATTTTTCCAAGAATGCTTAAGGAGTGTAAATTTGAAATCTGCGACCAGTTAACTGAAATATTCAATAAATCGGTAGACACTGGTTCTGTTCCAACTGCTTGGAGGCAGGCAAACGTTGTTCCTGTTTTTAAGAAGGGAGATAGATCGTCTATATGCAACTACAGGCCAATCAGTTTGACATCGGTTATAGGAAAAATGCTTGAATCAATAATAGTAAATAGACTCAGAGAACACATTGAAGGGCATAATTTAATTCGTGTTTCACAGCATGGTTTCTCCAAGGGTAAGTCATGTGTGACTAATCTTCTATCCTTTTACACTAAGGTATATAAGGCGGCAGACAACAATGAAAATTACGATGTTATTTACCTTGACTTTAGCAAAGCGTTCGACAAAGTGCCACACCAGAGACTACTAAATAAAATCAAAGCCCATGGCATAGGAGGAAAAGTGTTAGAATGGATTAGAGCTTGGATTAGTAACAGAAAGCAACGGGTCACCATAAATGGAATAAAATCTAGGTGGGGCAATGTTACTAGCGGGGTTCCCCAGGGCTCGGTTTTGGGTCCCTTGTTGTTCATTATGTATATAAACGACTTGGACGAAGGGTTAAATAGTGATGTTAGTAAGTTTGCGGACGACACTAAAATAGGACGCCTAATTAGGTCAGGAGACGACGCCCAGATTCTGCAGGATGACCTTAATAAGCTGTTAACATGGTCGGTGAAGTGGCAAATGAACTTCAATATCTCTAAGTGTAGCGTGTTAAACGTAGGGCTACACAACCCCGAAAATAGATACAACTTAGATAACACGTTTTTAGAAAAAT
Organism: Oratosquilla oratoria; assembly: GCF_046742065.1. Taxonomy (NCBI): domain Eukaryota; kingdom Metazoa; phylum Arthropoda; class Malacostraca; order Stomatopoda; family Squillidae; genus Oratosquilla; species Oratosquilla oratoria. The sequence continues at coordinate 37,249,758 of NC_134782.1, forward strand.
CTGAGTGCGAGAGGGACTTGGGAGTTCTGGTGAGTCCGGACCTTAAAACCAGGAAGCAGTGTATTAGCGCCAGAAATAAAGCTAACAGCGCATTAGGCTTCATTGCTAGGACGGTAACGAATAGAAGTGCAGAGGTAATTATTAAACTCTACCTAGCGATAGTTAGACCCATCCTTGACTATGCGGTACAGTTTTGGTCTCCGTCCTACAGAATGGACGTAAATTCATTAGAATCAGTACAGAGAAGAATGACCAAAATGATACAAGGACTCGGAAATTTGCCTTACGAAGAGAGGCTTAGGCACCTAAACTTACACTCTCTGGAAAGACGCAGAGTGCGGGGTGATCTAATAGAAGTGTTCAAGTGGATCAAAGGCTATAACAAGGGTGATGCAAACAAGGTCATCATAATAAAACAACAGGGCAGGACTCGCAGTAATGGGTACAAACTGGACAAATTTAGATTTAAGAAGGAAATAGGCAAGAATTGGTTTACTAATAGGGTGGTCGATGAATGGAATGTGTGTGTGTGTGTGTGTGTGTGTGTGTGTGTGTGTGTGTGTGTGTGTGTGTGTGTGTGTGTGTGTGTATGTATTGCAGTCTATCGTTAGCATGTAAGTACAATGTAGATAAAGCAAACAATGACTCATTCATCCGGGAAGATTTGGCGTGTGAGTCAGGCACGAACGCTATGAGTCGCAACGTATACAACGAATCTTCTTGTCTGGCTAATATAATTTCCTTCAGAAAATAATTATTGATAATAATAAAAAAATAAAAAATGTAATCAGAAGTAGGACTCATTGAATTTTACATTTCAATTAATCGATCATTATTATTCATCATTATTACGAGTTTTCATTAGAACTTTAGATGGAATTAGATTTTAGCAATCAAGTAGAGCGGGATAGCATTGCATTTGATATATTTCATTCTATTATTTTCGATAAAAACGTTTTTGTAAACATAACTGCATTGGTGCAATAGCGCTTAATATATATACTTCAAAGTCCTGACATATATCAAATCAATTGGGTGTCTGCAATAGTACATTCTATGTGCACAAAACCACAAGAACATAAGAATGGAGGAGACAGCAAGAGATCATAAGGCCTACACTAGGCACTTCCATGTCCCATACCACCTGTCATCCCTATCCATAAAATTATCACAGACTACTACTAGTACCGGCTTTTGGAATCGTTACTTAAAGAGTGTTTTATAGATAGTATGTCAGGAATTGGTTATACTCGTAGGCTAACAAAAACCACAAATACGCTTGCGGCATATATTCCAGCCTGCATAAGGACATACCAGGTTCCATCAAACCCCCCCCCCCGGGGGGGATGGGTTGAGAGGGTAGCCTTGATGTTCAGAGGTTTTCGAAATAGACAGGAATTTCCCTCCGGGTATTCACATCCACTTGTCCAGCCCGTTTGAACTGTTATAAATTTTATCCAATGTTCAGATGCAGCGGTAAAAACATATATCTTGACTGAAATCATACATACAATTTGTAAAAACAGAATAGAAGGAAATCATCGACAGCAGCCTATCATTCATGCACACAATACATTTAAACTCGTTTTTTTTTATCAGCAGACCACAATGACACGCGAATACAACACCACATTTTGAAATCAGCCGTGATGCTAGAATGGTCAAGGATCCAGACCTATGCAAAGACTAGATCTTGTAAAACATCGGATAGATAGAAGCACGTCAGAAGAATCATGAAAGATGTCGAGGGATATTTCAGTGAGAATAACCTCAAGTTTCCTTACTGAGCCCTGAAGAAACCCTGCTCCATACCTGTGACCCAGAGGAACGCTGTCCAAATAGCCAATGGGCAACAATTGTCAGACGTGGAGAAGTATACAGCTCGCTGGGTCAAGTACTTTGAACAGTTGCACATGGCTGCACCTCCGAAAAAACAAATTCCCTTGGCTGGTGTTTGGGTAGTGGTTGCCAGTACATCGACAAATGAAACTCCGCCCTTTTTCAGTGAGGTCAGAGAGGGTGGAAAAGTTGAATCGTGGATAAGTGGCCGGCATCTGCAACATCAGCGCGAAATCTCACAGATGATTTCCCGGAAGAGACCCATTTAAAGGACCTGTGGCTCCGGTATGGTAGCCAGGACACTGTGTGGGAGGGGTGTGGAGTGTATTTAGGGATGAAATGGGTGGGAGTGTTTTTATGCCTTTCCCTTAAATTTTTGTTCCTGACCTTGCCAATACTTATCCAGTCTGACTTCAAACTGACCAACTGTCTCGGAATTCACTACCCTATCTGGCAGACTGTTCCAGACACTAACCACTCGGTTCGAGGAGGAGTACTTGCGACGATTCAATCTGGCTCTGGTCTTGTATATTTTCTTTTCATGTCCTCTCGTCGCACTGTCTTCCCCCATCCTGAAAAGACCCTCGGTACAGTCCTTATCATACTTGTTGGTAATAATCTTAAAAGTTTCGATTTGATCTCTGGATATCCTGTATGTCAGGGTGGGCAGATCTAGTCTCTTCAGCCTCTCCTCATAAGGCAGCTCTTTAAGACACGGTACCATTTTTGTTGCTCTTTGCATGTTTTCAAGCGCTTCAATGTCCTTAATAAGATATGGGCACCATACCTGGTTGGCATACTCTAATTGTGGTCTGACCAGGGCAGTGAAGAGAGGTTTAAAAACTGTTGGTTCCAGGTGTATAAAAGTTCTTCTTATAAGATCCAAAATCTTGTTGGCATTGTTTATTTTCTCAACCAGATGATCAGGGAAAGTAAGTTTGTCATCAATGACTACACCAATATTTTTTCTGTTCTTGTTTCACTAATCTCATTGTATACGCTGTAGCCACAATCTTGTACCTTAGTGTTGCCAATTCTCATATATTTACTTTTCTCGGAATGGAAACTTAACAGCCATTTTTCTGTCCAATTCCGGAGCTCGTCCAGGTCCTCCTGCAGCTTTATGCAATCTTCAGCCTCCTGTATCCTCCTGAACACCTTAGTGTCATCAGCATACAGGAACACCTCACTGTTATGTTTGACTATATCTGACAAATCATTTATAAAAAGAACAAATAACAGCGGTCCCAATACCAAACCTTGGGGAACTCCACTTGTTACTTCCTTCTATTTTGATGTCTCTCCATTCACTAAAACTCTCTTTAATCTCCCATTTAAAAAGCTCTGGTTCCATTTCAGTAGTTTTCCTTGTATGTTGTAGCTAGCCACCTTTTCAATCAATCGCTGAAACTTACAGCAACTCCACGCTTACAGGGAGTAAGACTGTTGGACTCCAGGTCTTCTGGACCAAGACTAAGGTCCAAAAATTTAGAAACTTCCATTCACTGAAACTCTCTTTAATCTCCCATTTAAAAAGCTCTGGATCCATTTCAGAATTTTTCTTGTATGTTGTAGCTAGCCACCTTTTCAATCAATCGCTGAAACTTACAGCAACTCCACGCTTACAGGGAGTAAGACTGTTGGACTCCAGGTCTTCTGGACCAAGACTAAGGTCCAAAAATTTAGAAACTTACCGAATGAGAATTCAGTTTACCCATGCACATAAGGAGGACAATCAAATGTTTTAAAATTTCACATACATTGGTAGTGTAATGCATAACAATGGAGGGTTATGTCAGAACACCTTTCAAAGGACTGGTATTATCGATGTTGTTATGGACTCGCTCAGGCAAAGTATATGATATATATATATATATATGCATATACATATGAAACCACATACATATAACAACTTATTTATGTATTGTAATTTACAGCCATCCATGTGAAACATGACAAAGAATTAATGTTCAAATTTAATTCATTATATATCTGTCCACTTTCACATCGGTGTTCTACCTTTTGGCTAGGGTGTGGTTTCTCCCCTATGCTAAGAATCATCGCCGTAGTGTTACCGTAGTCAAAGTCGTTTTCCTTCTCGCTAAACTTCGTTTAACCACACTGAAGTTAACCCTTTCGACAGGAGTTGCACGCAGTGGATTGGGTCTGTCTCTTCCACCTCCTCTCATACATTCTTTTCTGGCTGACGCCAAGCGATTTTATTCAAGTGGAAGCGGGGCAATACATCAGTCAAGAATTTTATAGATATAATTGTCTAACTTATTTTACGAAAGAAAATATATTTCTGTGCGTGAGTGTGTGTGTGTGTGTGTGTGTGTGTGTGTGTGTGTGTGTGTGTGTGTGTGTGTGTGTGTGTGTGTGTGTGTGTGTGTGTGTGTGTGTGTGTGTGTGTGTGTGTGTGTGTGTGCGTGCGTTGCATATATGTCTACCTCTACATCTATCTCAGACTCTCGGCATCTGTCTCCTTCACAAACCAGAAATCTCTATGGTAGAATGGTTTAATTGTATATTAATGCACATACTTTAGAAAAAAAATGATTTTAGAAAAATAACCGTACTACTTGGCGCAGGAAGGACGAAGTTGAGGGGGCGGGGTTTCCGAGTGCAGCGTCATAAGAATGACGTCACCTGTTCCAGGGGTCGCCAGTTATAGGAAATGACGTCATTCCTGTCGTTGGCCAGTCTTCCGTCCCCTTTTATTCGCTTGCACGAACTGTGACGTCAAACGGTACTTTTATGCTGATTCATAAATTGTATTCGTTTGTGTGTGTGTGTGTGTGTGTGTGTGTGTGTGTGTGTGTGTGTGTGTGTGTGTGTACGTTTGTGTGTGTTTTTGTGTCCGTTTATATGTATGTGTGTTTGCCTAATTGTAATCTATATCCTTGATTTCCAAAGATCATATTGATTTCTTAATCCGTGTGTTTTTCCAGCTTCGGTTGTATCACTTAAGCTATTCCAAGTATTTATGCATCCATATGGAAAACTTTGCATTTTCCTTAATTTGTCCATGTATGTGTTTGGGTGTGCGTATGTTTGTGTTTGTGTGTATGTGAATGTATGTGTTTGCGTGTATATATACATACATGTATATATGAATGTCTGTGTGTGCGTGTGTGCAGGTGTATGTTTGATAATAATAATAATAATGCTAATAATGATAATAATTTTAATAATAATAATAATAACAATAATAATAATAATAATAATAATAATAATAATAATAATAATGATAATAATAATAATAATAATAATAATAATAATAATAATAATAATAATAATAATAATAATAATAATAATAATAATAATAATGATAATAATGATAATGGTTGTAATCAGTTTACTGGTTTAACAGTGATACACTGACAATGTGCAATTTGAGGTGATTCCAAGACTGGATTAAAGTGTGTGTGTGTGTGTGTGTGTGTGTGTGTGTGTGTGTGTGTGTGTGTGTGTGTGTGTGTGTGTGTGTGTGTGTGTGTGTGTGTGTGCACTCTTGCGCGCATACACCTGGGTGTAATTCAGAATATTCTTGCACCACGTGCTGGACTCGTGTTCAACAGCTTCCTACCGGATGAGAGCTTCGGATCTCTACTCTGATCTATTGGTAATATGTGGATTGATTTAACTTTCTCATCAAGTTTCATTTATGTATTCAATGGTTATTTAGGGTGTTTATATGTTTTTAAACAAAAAAATAGTTTATACTTCAAAGTAAACTTTACTGAGAATATAAAGAAATACTGAAAAAGAAAAATTACATTTCCGTAATGAAATCATAGGGGTGGTTAATTTTTTTTTGGGTGCCAATGTACAACTTATTTTGCCTAATGTTAGTGTATAAGATACAAGATTCCCCACAATGTGAGAAAATTCCCACGTATTCGCATCCTGCAATTTTCTACGACATACGGTCAGGCATGTCAGGTGCATTCGAAAGTCGTCATTGTCTCGCACTTCAAGAAAATGTTTCCCTCAACTAATTCTTGAGGAGTATGTCTATATGTTATGTAGGTTCTTCTGACCAGGATCATTATGTTTTTTTTATTATTATTATTAAATCAGACAATTTTTAACTTTTCAACAACACAGCAACTTTTTTTTTTTTTTTTTTTTTTTTTTTAATGATTGGTTATTTCGTTCAAACGAACGTTGGAGACGATTCTTGTCCTTCCCTCTGTCATGAATTTACCCCCTCGGTTTGATCCATTTCGTCATTTATCCTGACGTTTCCATGTGATACAAAAACACACATGGTCATAAAAAAGGCACAGAAACATTAATAAATATGTTTCCAGGCATGATATGACTACCCCCAAACTCCTGGGCTGTTTTTTTTTTTTTTTTTTACACCGAAGAGGTTCCATACACTGGATAGAATAATTTGGATTTAGCTGAAATACAACTAGAGAAATATTTAACTTATGATACCAAATTGTGGCCATATATCTGACATCTGACGTTACTACAAAATAAAAGGATAATTTATTACGCAGTGCATAACTGAACCATCATTTACTTACCTATTTATTCAATCATCTATCTATTTATTTATGTATCTATTTATATGTTCATTTGTTTGTTTTTATTTCAGACTTTCGCCATTGTGACAGACACGATTCACCAAGTTTTCATTTAAAACATCCAAGTACCTAAACAGTCTATGGCTTGTTATTGTAGTGGTTAGTATCACGGTCCGCCACGCTGCAGCACAAAGATCGCACCCCACTCAGGGTGTAGATTTTTCACTACATGTGTGTATAAGGTCATATTATTACCCATAGAACAGGCTCTATATGCAAGATGTGAATTCTCTTTCGGGAAGATAACAGCTGTCGATCACAAGTCCAGGACGGATATGGCAGTAAGCACGATTTTTTTTTCTCCAAAATCTATATATTTTTTCTTTCTTCCGTTCTGGCAAGCATCTGACAATTTCGTCATAATACTCGTAAATTCATACATTCTTCTCGAGTACAAAAATGAGTCATCATGTAGTAAGAAAATGGAAGGGCGCCTTGAATAATGCATCAATAAATGGTGCTTATTATCTCTGTCCAGTTGAAATCATGTTTTTCCTGGAAAAGTGTAAAATTTTATTATGACCAAAGTTCTTTACGATGTAGGAAGGTATGTAAAAAGAAGAAAGTGTTGAGAGAGAGAGAGAGAGATAGAGGGAGGGAGGGAGGGAGAGAGAGAGAAGTATGACGTCATCCCACAAATAAAACATTGTTGATCTTAGCGCGACTTTCAAACTGTCATAATTCTCGTTTTCAGGTGCAATATATGTTGACCTTAGCAAAAATAAATAAATAATAAACAACAAACAAATAATAATAAACATAGAAAGTACAAAATTTAATGTACACATAAAACAACAATGAAATTTAAAGAATATTTTCCATAAGAACTGACATAGTCATCACATGCGTCAAAGACTGGCCCTCAGCTGAATAGAAAATAGTGTTAGAATAAGAAAATTAACAGTTTAAATAATTTCGCTTCAATATATAGAATCATCTGAAGATACTTAGATTAGAGATACATCATATTCTGAATATTTTATTCCAGTTATCTTCAGTTAGATGAATCTTTCTTGCAATGAAGTCTTAAAAAAAGTGAGTAGGAGGTTGGGAAGGTGGAAAATGAAGAAGACGATGGGTCAGCCAAGGGCACAGTGCAAGGCGACACGATCAAGGCTGGCGTTTTTGTTGTCGTATTGCTGTCGAATTAAGATTTATCGACATTCAGGCACAAAATCATCGGTTCCCCTTTCTCCGAGGAGATAAATGTATTTTTGGCGACTGTATATGTCGGATCAAATACTTCACGATTTTTGTTCACAAAGAGGAATGAAAAAAAAACCGCATTTGTCTAAGAAATACTACCGAAACCTTCGGACGACAGGCTGTTTTACTTGACTTCAACAATGGCGAGATCTATTGTTAATCAATCTTTTCTCATTCTTCGTGTTATTACCTGGTACTTGTGATATTCCACAATTATGTTCTCTTATGGCTAAGAGTAAGAAGGCAAATTGAAAATGGAGCAAGTTCTTTACATCCAGGGGCGCCCGCAGGCGGACGCACCGGACGCACGTGCGTTCAATTTTTTGGACATTACAAGCATACAAGGTCCCCTATTCAAACATTTTTCCCTTCTAAAACCCTCAACTTTCAATGAAAAATGTAGATGTTTTACATACATTAGAAACGTGGTAAAGCATCAGTGTTAAAATTATGTATGCACTAGAATACATTGTTTAAATCTGGCAATAACACACACATGCAAAGAAACAAGTGTAAGAAACCTATATTCTGTTGTTGGGGAAATTGTGAAGTTCATTAATGCATCAGCAAAGCGGCTTCATATTTATACATCTCAAAATGAAGACGCTGATCGTTTGAAAAAGTTTTGTGCTACTAGATGGGGATGTCATGAGGAAACACTTGGAGTATTTCTGAATAATATAGAAAATATAATTGACACTTTGCACTTCATCAGAGAAAATTACACAGACCCAAGTACCGCAGCAAAGGCAGGGACATTCTTTATGAGCATTCACTGCTTCCAGTTTCTTACCACACTGGTAATTGTCCACCACTACCTAAATTTGACAAAACCTCTTTCCATGGCTCTACAAGGTAAGACTAATAACTTGATTAAAGCTACACAAGAATGCAAAGAGTTGGTGGAAATGCTGCAATCAAAACGGTCTGATGGATCATCTTTTGAGCATCTGTACAGGAAAGCAACACAGTTGGCAGCAGATTTACAGGTTGATGAGAAGCACCCTCGGTCTATTTGTCGTCAGAAAAACAGAGAAAATGCCCCATCCACTACAAATGCAGAATTCTTTGAGAGAAACCTTCACAACCCTTTTTTTGGATCACTTTATTGTACAACTCAATGAACGTATCTGTGGATCTACTAAAAGGGTTAGAGCAGAAATGCTTTTGCCACAGAATCTTGCGAGTCTCTCAGAAGAAGACATAGCAGTAATAAAATAGGCATATTCTCCATTCATTAGACTTCTTGATTTGGATGCTGAAGTGGAAAGGTGGAAGTGGAGACATAAGGAGGTGGTCCTTTGAAATTAGAAGAATGTATTCAAAGTACAAGATACCTCTATCCAAACCTGAACAATATTTTTACAGTTCTCTTAACCATGCCTGTCAGCACTGCATCTGCTGAGCGCAGTTTTAGCACACTTAAATGGCTTAAGTCATACCTAAGATCCACTATGGCTTCTGATAGACTAAGCGCTTTAGCACTGTTGCATATTCATCAAGATGTTGCTATTAACTATGAGAATGTCTTACACAGCTTTGATAGTAGTGGACATAGACGTATTGCATTAGCATTTCAATAAAGATGGTTTGTGTCATTGTGTTTGAATTTATGTGGTTTAATATGAAAAAAAAAACATTCCCACTGACAAATATAATGTAAATTTACGAAGTCATGCTGTGTTAAAAGTAAGCCAGAGTAGATTTTGGTGAAGAATTTAATGAATATCGGATACATAATACATGAAATAATAGAATATAATTTTTGTACTATCCATATGATATCTACATTCTATTGGCATTATTATTACAACTACTATATATGCATAATATTGTCATAAACAATTACTGTATGTAGTTGATAAATATATAAAATAAACTGTTTTATAACTCATTGAACCATTCATTGCATATTCAAGTCAGGGCAATAGACTACTATACACCGGTACTTATGTTTAATGAAAGATACACAATTACATTAGTTTTCCCGTCAATAAAAGGCTGCAATTCACTTCTAAAATTAATGGACCTAAGTATGTCAAAAAGGCAACCAAAAAGTGGCAAAAACTCAAAACATTTCCGAACCCCTCAGGTGGATAAGCTTCGCTTGATTGTCTCCCTATAGCCCTTTATACCTTGTGCGTCCACCACAAGAAAGTCTGTGGGCGCCCCTGTTTACATCTGATGCCCTCCCGTCAACATATCATTTCTCTAAGCTCCGTCCCTTGCTTCACGTTTTCACATATTGTTTTATAACCTAAAATAATAAAAAATATATATATCAAACTCTAATATGAAATAATTTCATGTTTTTTCATCACGTATAACAAACATAACCTGTCAGTTTAATTATTTATATATTTATTTATTTTACCAAATGTGGCCAAAGACGACGACAATTGAAAAGGGACTGTAGGCGGTAAGTGACGATTACAGACTCCAATCAAGCGAATCTCAACAAACATCACATCCCCTATGTACGTGATTAATTTTCTTGAATTCATAAGGATCACTTCAGCAACGAATCGTAAGTCATCCACTAACTATTTTTCGGCACCGATTTTAATTTTCTCGGGAGCATACTCGTGATACTGTAGTTGATGTTACCAAAGTCATTGTAACCAGCCCTAAAAGGCCAAATCCGATATTCAACCCTTTCCTAGCAAAGGGGAATAGAGCAGCTGAATAAAATCAACATGTGTTAGACAGAAAACTGTCACTTGAATATTATATATATAATCTTTAGAGCCAAACCCATTTGTTCATGTAAGTTGTCACCAGGATATTCTTATTATTGGTTGAGGTATCGAGCCATTTCGAACTTCTCACTGACATGATTAAAATAACGCTTTCGGTGATTTGGTGGCTGTTGCCTCTTCGAAATACATATTGTTTATCGATGGTTTCCACGTAAAACAAGAAAACAACAGCAAACGTAGTCTACACACACACACACACACTATATATATATATATATATATATATATATATATATAAATATATATATATATATATATATAAAAATATATATATATATATATATATATACTCCTTTTGTTTTCTACCTACAGTAATATTTGTCTTGCGCTATATGACATTCGGTAATTCAAACAATCTGGCAACAGCGCAACTTGCTGTCGGTCTAACCGACACAAGTTTTAAAAAAAATATGACCTGCAGGTCCCGTCTAATCGACATTACATTCTGAGCGGGCATTAATACAGCTCGAGAAATAATAGTGTTTACATAAATTTATCAACACCACAAATTATTTTCTGTTTGAATTATGCACAATTTAGTGCTACCTGTGGTTCATTAGTATGAGATTTTTCGAATTGTCTCTCTACTATGTGGGCTACAGGAATGAACATAAGAAAGAAGGAAACTACAAGAGACCATAAGGCCTACACTAGGCAGTTCCATGTCCATTACCACCTATCACCCCCATCCATTAAGCTATCTATCCGTCTCTTAAATCAACCGATAGTTTCAATGCTCACCACATGGTTGCCTAAATCTAAATTAATCCAATTTAAATCCGTTACTGCGATTCCTACCCTGTTTTCTTAAAATGTTCTTGTCGGCATCACCCTTGTTAAAACCCTTGGTCCACTTGAACACCTCTATTAGATCACTCCGCACTCTGCGTCTTTCTAGAGAGTGTGCTTGTAAATTAAGGTGCCTAAGCCTGTTCTCGCAAGATAAATTGCTGAGCACATGTATGATTTTGGTCATTCTCCTCTGTACTAATTCTAGTGAATTGATATCCATTCTATAGGACAGAGGCCAAAACTGTATCACATACTCAAGACAGTTTGATGCTTACCTCTGCATTTTTGTTAGTAACCGTCCTAGCAATGGAACCTAATGCCCTGTTAGCTTTATTTCTGGTGCTAATGCGCTGCTTCCTGCATTGAAGTTCAGGACTCCTTAGAACTCCCAAGTACTCTCTCGCACTCAGTTTTCTCTATAAAAAAGTGTTATCTAAGCTATACCTGCTTTCGCGTTGCATAGCCCTATGTTTAACACGCTGTATTTTGAGATATTGAAGTCCATTTGCCCTTTCACTGTTCATGTGAACATTTTTGTATGATCCTCCTACAGAATCTCGACGTCTTCTCTTGACCTAATTAGGCCTCCTATTTTAGTGTCGTCCGCAAACTTACTAACATCACTATAAATCCCGTTATCCAAGTCGTTTATGTACATAATGAACAATAAGGGGCCCAAAAACCGACCCCAGGGGGACCCCACTCCATTTGGATTTTTCACCATTTATAGTGGCCCGTTGTTTTCTGTTACTGATCCATGCTCTAATGAGTCTAATCCATTCAAACACTTTTACTCCAATGCCATACTAAAGTTAAGGTAAATAACATCAAAATTATCATGAAGTCTATCTTCCAAATAGTCTGCTAATACTTCTGCATTGATATTCAGGTGACGTATCCAGGAACTTCCACGAAACTTCTTGGAAAAATAGCATGTGAGTAATCTTTTTCTTCCAACCTTTACAAGATGCTGCCTTGGAAAATAACTACATCAGAGATCTTTACCCACCTCAGCCACCCATCGACTGCGAGACTGACGTCACACTGTTATTAGTTCTTGTGACATCATCGGAAAGCTTGTACTTTGAACCTTTAGTGCTTTGTTCTTTTTTTCTCTATTTCTTGTACGCTGCGAACAGGATGTTGAGCCATCTTTATTACTTCTGTAAACTTTTACTTTATCGCTCATACACCACTTTACATCCGTCCATATCTTCAAAAATTCCCAGTAGTCAGAGCGTAAGGATATGACGTCATCACACGTCACTGATGCGTCATAGCTTTGGTATTCAGCTGGGTCTTGTCTCTTACCAGGTCGTCCTGCTTTCTTTTACTTTATTTATTTTAGTATAAAATCATTTTACAAGCAATTCAAGCCGATATCAATACAAATGACACAATCAACACATGTGACTCAGTTTATATTCTTTACAAGTAGACTATGATGATATACTCGTACTAAGGGCTACTAAAAATAAATAGAAATAAGGAGCTTACTTCCATTGTCCCTTAAGCAAGTAAAATCTTATGTATCACATGCACGGTGAATCATACAGTTTTCTGTTTTGTTTTTATCAACAGCTGCTGATATTGCTAATAGAAAATATTGAGGAAAAGAAAAATCGACAAACAATACCACATGCGACGCCTTTGATTCCTGGAGCAACCCTTCCGCAAACATTGGCAATCTTTTCCCGTTTATTCTTACACCCGACAAGATTTTAAATCTCTTATTTTGTTCAGACGAGGAAAGAATACTCTATGTTCTAGAAACTTTAGAAATTGTATCCGCTTCCCTTCTAGTTAACGATAAAGAAATGCATTCAGCCAAGGTCGTCCGTCTTCGATTCCTTTTAAATCTGGATGACAGCAAACAATTTTATTCAGCTGAGGGAAAAATCAAAAGCGAAAGCTGATTAAACTATGTAAATTCTTAAATGAGGATATTCTTTCCAAACATTACTAATCATCTTACAGTGGGACGGAAATATAATTGACACGTGTGAATGAAATATGTTTTCCTTCTCCAGCTAGAAATATATGAAAAGTGAATATATTAATTTTCATTCCCGTTCTAAATTGTGTGTGTGTGTATATATATATATATATATATATATATATATTTTTTTGTTTTCCAACCACATATCACTTTTAATTCCATACCATCGCAAACGAGACTGAGTCGCTCGAAGGAGGCATCCGTTGGAAATTGAAACGTGGACGAGCCAAGGATTCGAACCCAGCCAACCCGTAACAAAGTTACATTGACGTAAACCAATACGTCAATGTAACTTTGTTACGGGTTAGCTGGGTTCGAATCCTCGGCTCGTCCACGTTTCAATTTCCAACGGATGCCTCCGAGCGACTCTCAGTCTCGTTTGCGATGGTATGGAATTAAAAGTGATTTGTGGTTGAAAAAGATATTAATTGATCACTGGGAACCATTCAGTGTGTATGGGTATATATATATATATATATATATTCTTTTTATTATTTTTATTTTTTTATTTGTAGGAGGTCATATTGAATGTACCTAACTTCCTCGTACGTTGGCACGACTTGCATGACTCTCTCCAAAAGACAATCTTACCACTTCCAGAACGGCGCCATCAAAAAGCATACGGAGAAAAAACCACAACACGACCCTTACCAGACCAACATTGAACGAGTATAACAGAATCGTGTACAAAGCGCACAACCCCCGTCAACTCAGGATGGCCGAATCCGTGAACACATGCACAGAGAAACCGTCCATCAACATTCAACTCATGCCCACAATTACACTTCCAAGCAACCGTCGATATCAAACACACCAGTGAAGACTTACAATGTGATTCATTGATTTTTGCTACTTTCGGGTACGCATGACGTGTGACTTTCACGCACGACCAACATACCGTATAAACCCATGTACCTACCTTCTATTGTAACCCCACCCTCCGAGGATGACTGAGTCATGTCAAAACACATCTAGGAGAATAAACGAGATATATAGCTCAAAATTACTTATGGACTAAAGTGGACAACCTCATGCCAAAGAAAAGCTTTAATACAAGATCAACAATACTATTGTCGCTGTTGACTTTCTCAAACCATGCATATGTATACATGTATACATATATATATATACGTATACATATATATATATATATATATATATATATATATTTTTTTTTTTTTTCAACCACAAATCACTTTTAATTCCATGCCATCGCAGTCGAGACTGAAGAATCGCTCGATGGAGGCATCCGTTGGAAATTGAAACGTGGACGTGCCGAGGATTCAAACCCAGCTAACCCGTATGTAATTCGAGCATACAAATATAAGAAAGTCGTACTCAACTTATATCTCTTTTGATAGCGTACTGGTTTAAGTCACTGTAACTTTGTTACGGTTTAGCTGGGTTCGAATCCTCGCCTCGTCCATGTTTTAATTTCCAACGGATGCCTCCATTGAGCGATTCTTCAGTCTCGACTGCGATGGCATGGAATTAAGAGTGATTTGTGGTTGAAAAAATATATTAATTGATCACTGGAAACCATTCAGTGTAATTGTATATATATATATATATATATATATATATATATATATATATATATATATATATATATTCATATATGTGTGGGTGTGTGTATGTATATATATTACCACGGTGGCTTGGTAAAGTATGTATAGTATGTAGTGCTTGTGACGTATCAAATGTTAGAATAACTGCGGTTGTGAATGGATTCTGAAACCAATGTGATCATACTGATCACGTCCTAGTTCCGAAATTCAGCACTGATATACCGCACCTTTAATGTCTGCTATTACGGTCGAACCAGTTTTCAGTGTTTGCCTCTCGTCCTTAATTCCTACCCACCAACCTCCTCTTTTCACATACCTTTCCAAAGTTAATCACCAACTGCTTCAGTCTGTCATTTGAATCGGATACAAAGTAAACCATCCTGTAATTGAACGAAGTGACGAGTCGACAGACGATCCTTTGGAATTTCTACCAATCCTTCATAGAAAGCAAAACTGATTCTAAGTACCAAGTCTATATATCCACTTGATTCACAGCCCTTCGACTAACAAACCCCATAATTATGATCTCTCAGCCTATGGCTCGGCACAGTCGCTTTCTGCAGCTCACCAGGAAGAAGTTTATATATAGAAAGCAGATAACCCCTTTACAAATTTATTGTTCTTTAACAACACTAGAGTAATTCTCCATCATGTTCCCCCAATACCCCAAATTATCACACTTTCTTCGGCCCTTTAGCCTTTTATAGCCAGTTTCACACGGGCGTTTGAGTGCGTGCGCCAAACGTGCGCACAAAAACGCGTCAGATTTTCGTACACGCGTTTGCGCTTCATTGACAGAACCCCAAGACAGACCGGCAGACCTATCCTGCCGCCCTGCGGTCTCATTCGAACTTTCCTTTCAGCCTTCCACCATTTCTTCCAGATGTGTGCCAGTTCCCATTGCCACTAGATGCCAGCAAGGACACGTGCATCAGGAAGAACGCTCGCGTCCTTGCTGGCTTAGGCGTTTGCGCCTCGTTTTATGCATGTGCAACATGGTGACATTCCCGGCAATGAACAAGCTGACAAGGTAGCTCAGGATGAAGCATCCACCTCACTGCCAATAACAGACTCCTATCCTGCCCTTTTGGTCTATATTACAAAGATCATGGCAAAAATGTTGGAAGGAAAAACTGACAGGCCATTGGAAGACAGTCAGACATGTATGCCCATGGCTCTCATCCCAGCAGCATAACCTCTGCTTTGAGACAACCCTGATATGCTCAAGAACAGCACGTTCTTGTCCCACTCGTGTCCAGACAACCCCCATCACCTCCCATGCAATACTATCTATATTACACCCATCTTACTCAAATGCCCTAACTACACAACCCCTTAACAACCTTCTATACCCGTAACTACTCCTTAATACAATGATCACACTAACCTAATATTAGGAGAATCAACAACCTTTATTTTTCTCTTTAAATTGTTTTTACATGATACATTTTCTTTCCAAAGTGATTGCCAGATGTCATGTACACCTAACCCTAATGTGATGCATGTACATTTCTACAGTTTAGGAATACTCTGTCCCCATATATACCTACTTCCTACTAACTAAACCAACACAAACTTCACTCCTGCTAAGCAACTTTGCATTCTTGAACTTGGGTTGCTTGACCTACATGTACAGTAGATGAAATGGACCTAGACCCATGTTAAACAACATTCTTGGTCCTAAACACTACTGGTAGACCATCTCTTCTTGTATAATGCTCTTTAAAAGTGACTGGAATTTGTCACTTCGTGTGGAAATCCAGGTTGGAGCAAGGGTGCAATGTTTGAGGTACCTTTTCTAGTTGAGTCCTCATGTGGGGTGAGCAGGGTGTATCCTAAAAAAAGGCTGCTCAATCACACATGCTGTTGCCAAACTAGTGTTCTTGCCCCACCATAGAGCAACCACTGGGGCTGCATTGCCATCTGTGAGGGTTGTGACTAAGCTTCTAAAAATCACTCTACCTTACCATCACCATAGAACTTTTGTTGTTAGTTGGAAGAATGAAGTTATTATCAGTGAAAAAGTTTGACAAGTGAATGTACTGTCAGTCTCTGTTGCTCCCTCACTCTCTGCATCAAATCCTGGATAGGAAGAACCACATGGAAGTGGTGGATCCATTAGTTGTTTTTATGTCAGCTTGATTCTAAATCCCACATTGAAATCTTTAAATGTGACCTATAATATGTAGAGAAAACGTTGCCCCTTGGAATGGCTTTGGTTGGGAATGTAGCTTGTAATCTATGTTACAAGCATTGATAAACCATCTCTGCAGACCCCCCCTACCCCAGGCCCTTTCTTTTTTACAATAGGTGACCAAGTCAGAGCACACATACACACATATATATCAAGACTTCATCCCCCTTACAAATGAGGTAGCCAGTCAAAGCATGGACACATTGCCACCTTTTATCTTAGCTCCCTATATTTGGGTATTGACTACACATTATCATGCAGTAGTATTGCATGTTAGCATGACTTTTGGGGTACCCCTATGGACTAGAGCCACATATCATTTATCTGTTCAAGTAAAATATCTACTTCTAGAAGAATGCTGCCTATTAAACTATGACTATCCCTCCACTATGCTGTTCCCTTGAAACTGTCCTTTAATACTATTTTTTAACAGATCTTTTCTTTTCCCTTGCTTTCCCTCTGGTAGAAGGGTGGAAAACGTTCTGCCAATATGATTCCCACACAAGTTATCTATTTATATACCATGGGCTTTTTCCCTGTTACAAAGAAGGTAGCCAACTCAAAAGGCAAGTACCCATTCCCATCCATCCTTTCTTCCCTCTCATCTTAGCTCTTCATGGATGATAGTTTATCCCTGTATACCACCCATTGACCTGGGTCAGAAGAAATGTAGTAAGACACAATGCACCCACAGCAAGGCCACTTCACTTAATCAGCAACCCCCCTCTTCATCCCTTCATCCAGAAAAAAAAAGAGAAGACATTGAGAAATCCCTTTGGGCCGCATCAAAATATTCATACATAACCACTCCCTACCCCTCCATCCCTTCCTTGCATCACAGCCATTCTCCACTCACCCCTATTTCCATGGGTCAGAAGAAATGTAGTAAGACACAATGCACCCACAGCAAGGCCACTTCACTTAATCAGCAACCCCCCTCTTCATCCCTTCATCCAGAAAAAAAAAGAGAAGACATTGAGAAATCCCTTTGGGCTGCATCAAAATATTCATACATAACCACTCCATCCCTTCCTTGCATCACAGCCCTTCTCCACTCACCCCTATTTCCTATCTTCTCCTTCCCTTGTTCAACCAACATTCCCCTCTTGCTCAAAACCCCTTTTGCCCCATCCATTCATTTTATCATTGGTAGTCCCCTCAAGTTCACTCCTACATCTTTTACTAATATTTCTTCATTCATTCTTTCCATGTGTCCAACACAACCATCCCAATACTTTCATCAGCCCTATCTGCCATCTCCTTTTCCACCCTAGCTCTCCTCATTTCTTATTTTATTTAACCTCGTAACCCTTACCATACATCTGACATTTCATCTTGAACACATTTAGACTTTTCCTCTCAAATTTCACATAGTCTCCTCTTTGCATTCATTCCCAAATGCCTATTTCTTATGACGCTTTTTAATCCGACAGGGCATTTACTTGCTTCTGTCACTGTACAATTTACTTTTGCCTTAACTCCCTTTCTTGCCACACGTTACTCCAAATACCTAAAGCTACCCACTTCCTCCAGCTTCTCTCCTTTGAGACTTACTTGCTGCCATCTTTTCCTCTTGTACATCTCATGACCTTATTTTACCCACATTAACCTTCAAGTTTCTCCTACTGATGTTACCAACTACCTTAATCCCTCCTCAGACCCTGCCACAAGTGCAGGGTCATCAGCAAACAACTGGCTTACCTCCCACTTCTCTCCATTTTCTTTAACCATCTTTAGTCCCCTGCCCATTTACCTCCCACACCACCCCATCCATGTACATATTGAACAGCCATGGCAACACGACACATCCCTGTCACAAACTCGCCTTTACCTCAAACCATTCGCTCTCTCCATTTCCCATTCTATCACAGGCTCAACTATCATAAAAACTTGACTGCTCTTAATAGCTTTCCCCCAATCCTATATCTCCAAAACCTCCCACAGTGCCTTTCTATCTACCGTCATAAGCCTTTTCCAAATCCATAAAGGCTCAAAAAACATGCTTACCTTTGGTTGAAGCTTTCTCAAATCTGCCTTACCATAAACATCAGATCCACTCAACCCCCATTTCCTAAACTTACCGTTTCTCTCCCAATCCTCTCAAAACCCTCCCAACAACACTCAACAAACTGATCCCTATGAAACTAATATGCTCACATTTGTCCCGTTCCTTTATAATGTGGAACTACACAGGCACTCTTCCAGTCCTCAAACACTTTACCCTCCCTTAACACCAACATTTAAACCTATCCAGTCCGACATTTACTGTACCTCCCTTCTTCAGATACTCACCACAACGCCCATCTAAACCAGGTGCCTTATCTGCCCTTATCATTTTGATAACTATCTGCACCATATCTTTTACTTCCCATCCCATCATTCATTTTCTTAGCATCCCTCACTGTTACTACCTATCCACCTTCACATTCATCAACTCTCTAAAATACTCTGCCCGTCTTCCACCACCTCTTCGTTAACATCTGTACATTCATTTTTTGTATGTGACTCAACTCCTCCTTCCAAGACGCATTTTCAAAATTTTCTGCCACTCATTTTACATCTGCTTTCCTTTCTGCCTTTCATATTTTGCTTTGCTTTTCTTTCGTACTTCTCATACATTTCTCGTCTTTGCAACCAGTTCCTGAATGCTCACTTCTTCCCTTCTACTACCCTCTTCACTTTGTCATTCCACCACTCCCTACTATTCCTTCCCATCTAGAACTCATCCTAATCTTTTCCTGGATACCATTATACAGTCCATTAATGCTTTATTGACCACCCTCTCCCATATGTACTTATGCTCGACATTTTTCCTAAACATTGTGTTAGCTATCATCAACTCCCTTTCCAAACATGTCCACCATCATTTTTACCTGGCACACCACACTTCCCAACCACTCTATTGGTTCATCCCCTACCCTAGCATTGAGATCTCCCATGCAAGATATAGGCAATTAAGTGGGACAGTGATGGAAGTAGGCTTCCTCCTCTCTGAATGTTCATCCTTTACCTCTTATGAGGAGGGGGGCCAACCAAGCACACCCCCTTCACCCATGTATCCAGTTACCTTCATCCAACTCAAAGCACACACTCAACACATACATTTAATCATTTTTCACACCCCTCTCATCACCTCAGGATGGTCATACAATATGTCAATATTTCATTTTTCATTTTATTGTAAAAAGTCTCAGGTGCTTTACAAAAATTAAATCCTAGTTCTTCTTTCCTGGCTTCATGATGAAAATTTGTACAATATTTTCTTAAAATTTGTTTAAAAATATCTTCAATTTCACTAGTTTCAAAACTGTAGCTTTCATCTGTCTGATATCTTTCCAAACAACTCCTCTGAAACCATCCATACAAAAGTTTTACATTTGAAGTAAGACTGTTTGGTACATACATCACACATAAAAGTCACAGTTTAACAACTTGTGCAATGACTGAAGATGCTATCGAGCTCTGTTTTTTGGACGGGGGACGTAACTCCAACCTGGCAAAGGCCCCACCAACTTGACCTTTGGCTAAATGTTCTGGGTTGACCACAACAACTCCCTCTACATCCTGCAAAAGAACAAAATTAAGAAAAATTATCTCCCTAACATGTGGCACTTCTTCCATCTATAAAAAAAAAAGTACTAATGCATAATGACAAACACCCAGACTTGAAAGAATGCAGTAATTTTCTAACTTTTAGGCCGGGACCAGACAAGTGAATGTGGTGCCACATAGTTGCATTGATATGTGGTTTCCCATACAATTCCACTGTTTACAAGCAAAGCTGTGCACACACTTGTCTGTGTGCATGCCTTTGCTTCTAAACAATGAGAAGCCATATACTGATGTGGATACATGGTACAACAGTCACTTGTCTGCTCTCAGCATTACTATCCCTTGTTACTGCTGAGGTTATTTAATGTTTGCTGGAGAGAGGGCAGAGTGCCGGAGGACTGGAGGAGTGCCTGTATAGTTCCACTTTACTAAGGGAAAAGGGGACAAGTGTGAATGTAGTAGTTTAAGAGGGATTAGCTTGTTAAGTGTAGTTGGGAAGGCTTATGGGAGGATCTTGATTGAGAGGATTAGGAGAGGAACGGTGAGGAACAGTGTAGACTTAGGACAAGTAGAGGTTGTGTAGGCCAGATCTTTGAGGTAAGACATATGTGAGAAACCTATAGGAAAGGGGAAGGATGTTTTTTGGGCTTTTATGGATCTGGAAAAGGCTTAAAATAGGGTAGACAGAAAGGCACTGTGGGAGGTTATGCAGATATACGGGATAGGAGGAAAGCTTCTGGGAGCTGTCAAGTTTTTAAGAGAGTAGTAGAGCTTGTGTCAAGATTAGAAATGGAGAGTGAGTGGTTCAAGGTAAAGGTGGGACTTCGTCAAGGCTGTGTTATGTCGCCCTGGCTGTTCAACTTATACATGGATGGGGTAATGTGAGAGGTAAATGCAAGGGTAGTGGGTCAGGGATTGGAGATGGTTAAAGAAAATGGAGAAAAGTGGGAGGTGAACCAGCTGTTTGCGGACGACACTGCACTTGTGGCAGGATCGGAGGAGGGATTGAGGAAGTTGGAGAGTATGTGAAAGAAGAAAGCTAAAGATAAATGTGGGTAAAAGAAAGGTGATGAGATGTACAAGGGGTGAAAGTGGCAGTAGACTGGAAGTGAGCATCAAGGGAAAGTGATTGGAGGAAGTGGATAGTTTTAGATACTTGGGTGCAAATGTGGCAGGAAAAGGTGGAGTGAAGGTGGAGGTAGAATGTAGATTGAGAGAAGCGAGTAAATGCCTTGGTGGATTAAAGAGTGTAATGAGGAATAGACATTTGGGAATGGATGCTAAGAGGAGACTGTATGAAGGAGTGATTGTGCTAACAGCACTGTATGGGGCACAAACATGGAACATAAGAGAGGAAGAGAGAAGGACTTTGAATGTGTTTGAGATGAGGTGTCTGAGAAGTATGATGGGGGTTACTAGGCTAGATATAGTGAGAAATGAGGAGGTGAGGAGGAGAACAGGTGTGGAAAGGGAGTTGGGAGATAGGGTTGATGAAAGAGTATTAGGATGGTTTGGACACATGGAAAGAATGAGTGAAGAAAGACTAGTAAAAGATATAGAAGGCATATGTGGAAGGAGTGAACATGAGGGGACGTCCTAGGATGAGGTGGATGGATGGGGTGAAGGGGGCTTTAGGGAAGAGGGGAATGTCTGTTGAGGAAGGACGGGAGAGGACAGAAGACGGGTGAATGGAGAATGGTTGTATATGGATGATGTTGTGATGCATGAGGTGGAATGGGCAGGGGGGTGGGGGGTGAGGTAGTATGTGTGAGCAAATTTTTGACGCAGCCCAAAGGGATTTCTCCCCGTCTTCTCCTTTTATGCATGGGGGGACAGAGAGGGGGGTCACTGATTTAATGAAGCGGCCTTGTTGTGGATGTACTGTGTCTTGCAACACTGCTTCTGACCCAGGGCAGTGGACAAGGTGGAGGGATGACCCGTCATCCAGGAGGTGCTAAGATGAGAGGGTGGGTGGAGGGGTGTGGAGTGTATTCAGGGATGGAATGGGTGGGAATGATTTTATGCCTTTTCCTTTTTGGCTACCTCCCTTTAAGGGTAAAAAGCCTTGGTATATGTATGTTTGTATCTCTCCTCAGTTACCATGATGACCCTATCATTTGTTTTTACATACATTTACCAAAAGGTCATTCCTAACTGGAAGTGAGGTGGCCAATTTGAAACATACACTCATGAAAAATCCATTTGCTGTTCTTTCCATCTTAGCACCTTGTGGATGAAGGGTCATGTCCCCTGTGACACTGCTTAGATTGACTGCAATGCAGCAAGACAGCACTTCCACAGCAGGATTTGACAGCCACAGCCAATTGACTCCAATGCTTCTTTAAATGGCAAACTGACCCTTTCCTTATCCACTTGAAAAAATAAACTAAATTACAAGATATTCCTAATTCATCTAATGCCCCCTTTACCCTGTCCAACCATTCATTCTTGATCTCAATCACACTATACAGCTATATATTTATATACCTAGAATTTTTTCCTTACAAGAGCCAAGTCAAAAGGCCCCACTCCCACCCATTTCATTCCCATCCATCATCTTTTCCTCCCTCTCACTTTAGCTCCTCATGGATGACATGTCATCCCAGTATCCCACACATTTCCCTGGGTCAGAAGCAATGCAGCAAGAGTGCATCCACAGTAAGGCCACTTCACTTAATCGGTGATACCCCCACCCACTCTCATCCAGAAAAAAGAAGACTGGGAGAAATTCCTTAGGAATGTCACAATATCATTTGTATATAACCACTAACCACCCTCTCCCTTCCTTGCACCATTCCCCTCTTACTCAACACCTCTCACCCCCATCTATCCAATTGTTGGTCATCCCCTCAAGTTCACTCCATCCACCTCTCCTTCCACACATTTTTTACTACTTCTTTCCACGTTTCCAAACCATCCCAATACTATTTCAGCTACCCTATCTACCATCTCCTTTTCCACCTCAGCTCTCCTCTTCACCTCCATGTTTTTTATCCAATCATATAACCCCTACATTACTTCTCAGACATTTCATCTCGTACACATTTAAACTCTTCCTCTCTGCCTCTCTTAAATTCCAGGTTTCTGCCCCATACAGTGCTATCAGCACCATCACTCCTTCATGTAGTCTCCTCTTTGCATCCATTCCCAAATGCCCTCTTCTCATGAAGTTTTTTAATCTGACAGGGCATTTACTTGCTTCTCTCACTTTACATTTTTACTTCCGCTTCAACTCTTTTTCTTGCCATGTGACCCCATATACCTAAAGCTATCCACTTCCTCCAACCTCTCTTTAAACCCCCATATTCTGCGAACAGGCTTGATTGCATTTTCTGTAGTTATCCACATTCATGATGAAAGAGAATGAGAGGAAAATATTAGTACATACATATACCAAGGCTTTTTTCCCCCTTACAAGGGAGGTAGCCAAAAAGGGAAAGGCATAAAAACACTCCCACCCATTTCATCCCTACATACACTCCACACCCCTCCCACCCTCCCTCTCATCTGAGCACCTCCTGGATGACGGGTCATCCCTGCACACCGCCCTGGGTCAGAAGCAGTGTCGCAAGACACAGCACATCCACAGCAAGGCCGCTTCATTTAATCGGCGACCCCCCCTCTCCGTCCCCCCTTGCATATAAGGAGAGGACGGGGAGAAAATCCCTTCGGGCTGCATCAAAATTTACTCACACATACTACCCCACCCCCCTGCCCATTCCTCCTCGTGCAATCACAACATCCATATACAACCATTCTCCACTCACCTCTGTCTTCCGTCCTCTCCCTTCCTTCCTCAACAGACTTTCCCCTCTTCCCCAAAGCCCCCTTCACCCCATCCATCCACCTCATCCTAGGACGTCCCCTCATGTTCACTCCCTCCACATCTGCCTTCCATACCTCTTTTACTAGTCTTTCTTCACTCATTCTTTCCATGTGTCCAAACCATCCTAATATTCTTTCAACCCCTTGTACATCTCTTCACTTTTACCTTTTACTTTTTCCAATCGTATACCCTCCCAAACTCTGTAATTATCTCACTTATTCCCTCCTCTGACCCTGCCACAAGCACTATGCAATAGCAAATAATCATTAATAAACAGATGACAATTTTATGTAAAAATTAAAAATATTCTGAAAGCTTTATACTAACTCTGATAAATCCCCGAAGATTTGAAGGTAGAACAAGGACATGTGGACTATTTGGGAGCCTGGCATGCAAATCACACCGTTCATGATCTATATTAACTCCCAATGGTGGTGGATAGAGGGGGTACATAGACTGCTGTGCCAACAAGTGTTTTGCCAACCTACACATACGATCTGAACCATGGGGACTGAAAGAAAAAACAAAATATAAATAAACAAGTAAATAAATAGATAACACATTAAATTGCTATGATTCTCACCCTATTGTAATCGGTTATTCCAAAGAATATAAATTCACAGGAACAAAACAACTATGAACTTACAATGATATCTCTTCCTTGCCAATGTGAAACAGAATGTCTGTTGAAGTAAGTGCAAAGGTAACTCCTTCTATTTCAATAAAGCTTGGATCACTCAAAAACTTCATTTTAGATGTTCCTGAAGTCTGTGAATCAATTGGGGGTGTAGGATACACAGCTGGACACATCACATCACGATATGAACTAACAATGAGCACTTCTGTAGGTAATCTGCAAAGAAGTAAAATGTTAAATATAGAGTAGACTTCAAATGTAAGAATGCAAAGGAACTAGAAATGACAAAATACCATACATTCACAAAAACTATGAACTACTTACTCTTTAGTGCACGATGTGATTCTTTCAAGGCAGCGATTGAACAGCAATGTATATGTCTCATTAAGACTGTTATTGACAATGAATGGATGAGAAGAGTCAAGAAATGGTCCTATCAAAATTAAAACGTGAGGTGGTTTCTGAGTAACATTATTTAACAGTTCCATTAATGGTTCATAGAGAACATCATCTGTTGTTGTAAATGGGCCACTAGCTATCATAACCTGCACTGCCTCTGAAAAAAAGGAAAAATATTATATAATATTTGGTTCAGTTTAACGTCCTCAACCCTTCCCAATACAGATCAAACAGAACTTGTGGGCAAGCTTATAGCTCTTTTACATTTGATATCTTAATGGAAGCTTGATGGCTGAGCAGGTTAGGACATCATTACTTGCAGTGAAGGTCATTCAAACCCTGCCACTGATGATGTTGAACCATGGGCATGGTTCATTCGTCCTAGCCTTCCGACAGGAGGGGTTTGCGACATTAAACCATATTAATCAATCATCAACATCTGATATCTCAGAAAATTTACTGCTTAATCTATCATCCCAATGTATTGACTATATATATGTTAACTAAATCCTAGGTTATGTTTGTCAAATATTTCCTTGATGATCATATGGCTCAAAGCCCAATGAAGGTATCTTAGGGGTGGTAATTCACTGGGAACCATTAAGAATTTTCTTCTTTAATTCATGTATCTCATTATCATGTATTCCTATATTGTTTATCAGTACCAATTACCATTACATTAACACACTGAAAGACAAAACACTGCTGCATGCCAGACCCCCTGATATCCACCCTTCTGAATCATCTCTCCCATGAAAGGACAGAGTCCACCTGGCCAGACTGCGGTGCGGCCACCACCCAGCACTTCTAAGCTACCAGAAGAGGCTGGATGACCGCATTGTGAACAGCTGCCCGGGATGTAACACTTCACCCCATACTATACAACACATAATGGAAGACTGCATTATACACAATCATGCACGCAAACAACACAACATACACTCTACAAAGGATTTGTGGGAAAACCCAGTTTCAGCTGTGGCATTCCTTGGGGAGACGGGACTGCTCGGACAGACAGTCTAGGGAACGACAACAACAACCATTACATTCAAGGATTACCTGTATCTGTAACTCATGGTACACTGTCAAAAGAAAACAAGGCTGAGAGTTAGAGGTCAAGAGAAACAACTGAAGAGAGGAGGTTGACGAGTTAAACACCACATGAGGACGGAGCCTTTATTTGTACAATTCGTTTATTACAGCTTTTTCAAGTACTTGAAAAAGCTGTAATAAGCGAAACGTACAAATAAAGGCTCCGTCCTCATATGGTGTTTAACTTCAGTCTTTTCGGCAACTGCTACTTTCATGAAAAAAGAGGAGGTGGATATGTAGGCATAGTTCTGACAGCTTAAAGGACAAGAACTCTATTCCAAGTGTACTTAAAAAACTTGTAATAATGGTATGTGAATGCAATGGTATCATGAACCACTTGCCAAGTGATTGATTGATAGATTGAGTGTGTGTGTGTGAATGTGCGTGTAAGAAAAAGCATACATCAACCTCAATTTCTACCAACTCTGGAGGAAATGTCTCACAGCACTACCTTTGACCAGAGCAATATGTACAGGTGTGAGACAAGAGTTTTTGAATTGGCCACACCCCTTAGAAAAGGGAAAAGGTGTTTTGGTATGTAGTTGTAATTTCTTTCTTTTTTCCTATACTGTAGAAGAGATGATGTGCAGTTGCATGATACTAACCTTGATTCTGGTCAAGGGTAATCTCTGTGTCAACAATAGGAGGAACCAATCCTTGTTGTACATTCTGTGCAACCAACTTTGACCCACTGGAATTCACGCCTTGTATTGCAACAACCTATAAAACCAAAAGGTAATAATTATAGTACTGTAATTTTTATCATACATACATATACCAAAGGCTCTTTCCCCCTTACATGGAAGGTAGCCAAAAAACAATGGCATAAAATCCACTCCCACCCATTCCATCCCCACATACTCAACTGCCATCCAGGGAAGAGGGTGAAGGGGAGTGGAGTATGTAGGGGATGGAATGGGTAGGAGTGGATTCTATGCCTTTTTCTTTTGCCTACCTCCCATGTATGGGGGAAAAAGCCTTTGGTATATGTATATATGTATCTAAACTCATGCATCCATATGTCATTTAAGTAACCATACATTCATATTACTTATATTTCCAGCAAGCTCCAGCTAACATGTATTCATTTCATGATTTACACGAGTACACAATTTTAAATTAAAAAAACACTAACCTGTCCAGGAAATAGGGAAAACTCTTTAAGTTCAGTGACATCCAATGGAACAGTCAACCCTCCAGAGCTGGCCCTACTCCCTTCGAGCAATACTGAAGCTACATTCAAGCGCCCAACACTGTCACAGCATATACGACCAACTACTGGTAAACACTCCTGGGGGAGGAAATTATAAATTGTAAACCAAAAACTTTTGAAATCAGAATCAAGAAACAAAGGAAAATAAGTAAGGGAAAGGTTGTGTTTGGGAAGAAAAGAAAAAGGAGATATGGAGAAAGAGTGAAGGAGACAAGGAAAGTGAGAAAAACTGGGTATAGGGTAAAAATGAACAAAACAATGAGAATATGTATGCATAATTTTCAAAAATATTATAACCACGCTACAATTTTCAGTGTGTAAATGATCTTTACTGCAGTGGATTTCTAAAAAAGAAAATCAAAATAGTATTCATTGTTAACCTGTCTTCACAGAAGTACAATATTAAAACTCAGGAATACATATTTGCATGAGGAAAATCCTATGTTTAAAATTTTTTAAAGGGAGTATGTTTGTATATGAAAAAATATATTTTAAAAACTTACGTTGCCATTCTGCCTTACATGCGTCCATTCTTCAACCCCAAGATGGCCTTTCATATTCTCAGCAATGTATTCAATGATGTCATCATGGACTTCTGCTATGTCACGTAATTTTTCAAACATATACTTATAGCTCTTTGTCAAGACCATCCCAAATTTGTCAGACACCGATACCTATATGACAAATTTATCAGATTACACACATGAATGTCAACCTAAACTTATGCTTTTCTATTATCATGTTTACAAAATGATTTCTTTTGCAATTAGGTAAATACACAATGTTCTCACCTCTGCATCAAATAATCCTGATGACGTCCATGTGGCTTTCCCCACATCACCATATGATGCAACCACTGCCCCACTATTGGTTCTTTCACTAAACTTTCGCAAGGGAGTAGTTCCATCAGACACTTGTGCTGAAGGAGAATCAAGGGTCTTGGGTGTCCCAAATTGTGACTTCTTGATGCTGCTCTCTGGTGTCTGAACAATGCTTTTACTCAACCCCTGCAACATACAAAGTAATATGATGTAGGATCTAACCAACTAGAGTATGACTATTGATCCAAAGTCTGTCTATTTATCCTTCCCCACTACTACAAAGATGCTTAATTTGGAACACTGGCTACAGTTTCCTGTTCCTCCTATCTACTGAGAAGGAGTAAAGGTACTTTCCAGCCAAAAATGGATCATGGTCAATTACAATTACCTCTGTCTTGATCAACTTTTTTTTCCTGGGGAGACCTATGGAAAGGCCCAAGGGAGGGGCTGTAAGTTTCAGCCCATGAAATTTGTGGCAACAAACATTATTATGCTCATTACACAGTTTGCGAATATAATGACTCTTTTAATGCTACAGACATGTACTTTTATTCTGGCTGCACCAGTGAATCCACCAAGAGCAGCCCCCTCAACAAAAACAGGGTTCAATACATTTTAATCAGACCTTTCAATTTCACTGAAAAATTATACCAACATTCTGACAGCAGCCAGGTGGTTTTATTCAGCCTAAGGAGAATCCCCTGTGCAACTCAAGCTAAAAACAGTTCAAATGACGCATGCACTTTAATGCCACACTTGATGAAAATAGCCATCTCTACCTAGAACATGTGTTAAAGGTACCCAAATAATTTAACATGCATAGTTTATGAAACCATTAAGAAATAGTGAGACATATGCATAGCCACAAACAAATGTACAGTGGCAAAAGAGATAAAGAGAGGGGATGGTGAGGAGAGAGGAGTGAGGGGAAGGGAGAGAAGAGAGGAAAAATGGGGGGGGGGGGCTGTGAGGTGAGGAGGGAGGAAGAGGGAGAGGGAGGATTCTAGTAGAATCTGTGGTATTGTGGGAAGGAAGGGAACTTTACACTGGTAAGTGGGCGAGTTATTTCCTGTCACAATGGCCATATCAATGTGTCAAATGGGAATGTCCTGTTCCTAAAGAGTAACAGTGACCTTTTAAAACAAGTTGTATTGATATGAAGACAGCCAAGGACATATGTGGGGCTTAAGTGTTTATGTGGTTTGCAGAGTGTTGTTCCTGGTGTACATTTTGCACTTTGGATCAGAGAACTGGGTAGTAATCTGTTGCTCACTGTGGAGTGGAGGCAATGAAAGGAGTGGATGCTGCCTTTTGAGCTACCCTGGTGGCTCATCCATTGCTAGGGTTGCCAACTTGAGATGGTGCCTAGCAGGATATAGATTTGAATGACACATGAATACTGAGATAATGGGAAGAAGGGATCCAAATCTAGTTTCATTTGAGGACACTCCCTCTCTGGTTCTGTTTGATTATCATCAATCCTGCTGCATTTGAGTGATCATGCTTGGGGAGACTGAAGCAAGGATAGATCTAGTTAGGTTATTTCTATGTCACTTTTTCTAGCCTTTCCCCATATAGGGTGAGCAGAGCAGATACTGAATAGGGGCTGCTCAGTCCTGTAGACAACAGCCAAACTGTATCGCTCCTTAGTCCCACCACAGGGCAACCACTGAGCCTTCACTGCCTCATGTAGGTTGCAACTAAGGATTTCCAGAGATCACCATCTCCTGCCCCTACTATCATACACCATCAAAAGATGGCTAAGTAGTTAGTCACAAAAATCTTATATTTACTGAATGACAGAGTCACTGCCTCCCTTTTGGCATCAACTTTCAAAAAGGAATCAAACCAGGGGCAACATAGGTGGTGGTGAGGCAGCAGTCAATTTTCCTTCAGCCTGCTTCAGGGTTCTGCTTTGAGACTCCCTCTTTTTGAACAGATGATGCAGAGGGCTGCAAGACTGAAATAGAGCTCATAACAGGAAGGGAAATCTCACCCTCTAGGAGAGCAGGAATAGAGGAGAAATTTATATTCAACTGTCAATAACCAACCTTTCTACCTTTGGGGTCAACATCATGCTGAGGAGGTGGAGTAAGATGATGGAGAAATTTAAGGCAGGTAGCAGAGAAAAGGTATCATATGTGATGAAGTGACCATTATTCCTCTGGGAAAATTGGTCTCTAATCATAAATGATTGTGTGGCTCTGGTCTTATTGGCTAAATAAACCTTGTGCAGTCAATACTTGATGCAGGGAGAGGAACGGATAAAGAAGAGAGAAACGTGTGTGCACATCCACACACATATACACAGAGATATGATCATCTGAGTAGAAACAGTACCCCACATGTGTTGCTCCTTTCCTGAGTATTACAATTAGGTAAACACAGACAGAATGGGCTCAATATATTGTAAATACAAGGTTGAATTTTCCTTTTGTTCTTGCTGCTGCCTGCCTAACAGACATCAACAGTATTACTTCAATAGCTTCTTTTGTTCTTGCTGCTGCCTAACAGACATCAACAGTATTACTTCAATAGCCTATCTCAGTTAATCCCTTTCATATTGGAAGGCATGGTCTTTATTTTACCTGCTGCCAATCTATTTCATTCATCTCTTAAAGCTTGATAGCCATGGAATGATGGAATAAAAATATAAGAATCTAGATTAGTCCTTTTTTTTTCTAAGAAGATTGTTTCATGTATTTTTTTCTTGTATTGCAAAGTTTTTACACTGATGTCCTTTTCTCAACATAATGACAAGGGAAGATTTTCTAGAAGCTATTTGACGAATATGGCTAACAAAACTATAACATTAAACTGCTGGATTCACATCACGTTTACTAGATGAGTATGGATCTAGTCATGCTCCTAAGTATCATGTACTAAAACCTTACTCATCCAGCACCCGTTGTTATCTCAAACTGTGTCTTCCATACTTCCTCCATTTCCAACATCTACTACAATTAACAGCCTTAGTTCCACATATCCTCTTGTATATATTGGATGGATGCATGAAAATCACTTAAAAATTAAGTAAACATGTTTTTTTCAAAAAAGATACCCTTAATATAAAGTTGAACAGTTGCTGCTGTCATATTGTAGCCATATTACATATCAATCCAACTTCTACACATTTAAAAAAAATTTAACCATTAAAGGGTTGCACTACCAGAACAAGATACTAGTGACGAAGTATCATGAAAATGTCATGCATTGTGATGTACTGGGAATGTTACAGCAGACACATTCCATATTTAGACCTGTACATCTGTTGGGGCACAGTATGTGAACAGGTGTGTAGAAAGACTGGTTCAATGTGGACTTAAAAGGTTTCTGACCTAGGGGTGGGGTTACATTTTTCTTTTATACACTTTTATTCATATCCCAACAGCATTTTATTTGCAACATTTCAGAGAATATTCCCAAATATTTGGTAAATTCCAGTCCATAATTTTGGGCTTAAAGCAACACCCCTATGGATCATAATTGCCTTTGAAAGTTCTGCAATGCTTCATTGTACAAGAGTGGGTGTGTCCAGTAACAACCCCAAGTATACTGTAGCTCTATGGTTGTTGTTCTGTCAAACTAATAGTTGGCTAGTAGTTATGATGGCTACTACAAAGCCAGTCTTCCGTTCCTTCCTGTTTTTACATTCTCTGCATACCTCATGATGGATCATGGATGGCAAAAGCTTAGGCAATAAAACTGATGAGTGTAGATCTAGTCATGGCATATAAAAAAAACATGCACCAGACCTCCAACCACCA
The DNA here is from genome assembly GCF_046742065.1 of Oratosquilla oratoria. Taxonomy (NCBI): domain Eukaryota; kingdom Metazoa; phylum Arthropoda; class Malacostraca; order Stomatopoda; family Squillidae; genus Oratosquilla; species Oratosquilla oratoria. The sequence continues at coordinate 37,282,023 of NC_134782.1, forward strand.
GTTTCAATGCCAACAATTCCCAAATACAGCAACGCCTGAAGGAAAATACCTAACACATAAAATTGTTGCTTAAGAGGTTCACAAACTGGAAACTTATAGCCCCACAGTAAAACGTAATAATCCCTGGTCCCTCTCAGATATCCCAAGGAAGAAATTCCAGACTTAAGTTTTAAGTGTGGATATGTTTGATCAGCTGGGATGAGGACAAGAAGATAATAGTTGCTGGTCAGCTTGCTTCAGCTTATGAAGAAAGACTGGATAGAATGGACCAAACATCAATTAGGTAAATCCACACAAGGCCAGTTCAACACCTTACCACCACCATAAACACATCACCTTTAAACAAGCTCTACTATGTTTCCACCCAGAGTAACCTTTAACATTATCCACTAAGGTGGGAGCTATCCACAGTACAGTTTTTAACTGAGGACGGAGTTCTCCCCAGCTAAATAAAACTGACTACTAACACTTAGAATACATGGAACTTGTAAAACATAAAAAGAGGGTTACTGGAGATCACCTCAAGACAATTTTAATCCCTTTTGTTTATATGGGTGATTTCCTTCAGTTGAATAAAACTGCTTGGAGGTAGCTAGAACAAGTTACTAAAATAAAAATACAGACATGATGAATGGATACTCATGGTATCCTTAAACCCTTTAACTGTGGAATGGGGCTTTTTTTGGCTGAATGAAATTACCTGTCAGCAGCTAGAATGGATTTACCCCATCTGAACAAAACTGACTCGACAGCTAGAATAAGAAACAATTCAATATTTGGGGTCAAAGATTTCACATTTCTACTCTGGGAGGGGGGGGGTCTTTTCTTGATAGTAGTTAAATTATATATTAACACTTGTTTGTGTGGTCATGAGCCAAATAAGAGCAACTTGTCACTTTAGTACTTAGAAGTGTCACTAGTCCCTAAAATATGAACTGCATAAAACTTAGAAGTCAATAACCTATATTGGCTTATTCAATTGAATAAAAATGTATGACAACTATAAGATAGCTGTCACAATATGCAGAGAAAGTGTTAATAGAGACTCACTGAAGACTCAAACTGTCCGGAAATAGATTCAATTTGGAAGTAGGTAGAAACAACTTTGCCAACCGTGTAGTAAATGAATGGAATAAACTTCCTGCACAGGTAGTGCAATGTAGTTCAGTTCGAAGCTTTAAGAATCATTTAGATAAATACCTAAGTAAGATGCTGTAATGATTATAATTTATGTTATATTATTTGTTTTTGTTTTGTTATCATTTGTCTGTCTGATTTTCATTTATTATTAGTTATATGTCAATTTATTATCATTTACTATTTACCTATTTGTTTATTATTTAACTATACCTATGCATTTATTTATGTAATTTAATTTGTTATTTACATTATTACAGTTTTTATTTATTGTTTTATTATTAATATGATTTTTTTTTCGCATCCGACCTAGATATGGATCAAAAGGTCTCCTGTCGGCATGCTCCGCCTTTGTAATCCTTTGAAAAGACACAGCAAAGGCTAACAGAAGATTCACAATAGCTGTACATATCACTATAGAGGGAAGTGTTTTTTCTCCTTAGGAGTAACTAAGGTCATCAAATGCAGAGAAATGGTTCATGGATAAGTGTTGGTATATAATTTTCACTCTGAGGGTGGGCTTCCCTTGAGTGAATAAAATCACCTAGATGGAGCTAGAAAAATACAAATAATAAAGCAACTTTCTCTGTGGTGGGGGCTTTCTCCTCAATGAATAAAATCACCTGATTGTAGCTACAATATGTAACTTAAGTCATACACACAGAAAAGGCTAACAGTTTTAAGCCCAGGCTAGCTTCTAACTCTTTTGCTATGGAAGAGTTTACTTTGGTTGATGACAGCTAGAGTAAGCAACTAGCAACTTAGTATATGCTGAGAAAGGGCTTATAACAGGATAAAACAGGAGGCATTTTCCTCAGCTGAATGAAATTGCTTTGTGACAGCTATCACATCCACCTAGTCACAAACAGATGAACATAGGCTCAAAAAGTCAAAGAAATTACATAGATAAGCTTCAGAGTTTTTAACCTTTGCTGTGTTTTCTGCAGCTTCATGAATATGCTTGTCAACTAGAATTACAGCCATAAACAGGATGTTAATGATAGACTTGAGATACTGAGAAAAAACTAATGATAGGCTTGAAGGTTCTATTCCAGTATCACTACCTATCTATATATATATACCAATGGCTTTTTCCCCTATAAGGGAGGTAGCCAAATCAAGAGACACGCACCCACTCCCACCCTTTCTCATCTTAGCTCCTAAGATGAAAGATCATCCCCATCTCACCCACTGCTCTGGGTCAGAAGTAATGCAGCAAGATAGTACATCCACAGCAAGGCCACTTCACTTAATTGGTGACAACCCCCCCCCCCCTGTCACCTTGTGCGGAAAACAGAAAAGAACATCAGTACACCTAGGTCTCTCAATCCAACAGTTGCCAACTGCCACTTATGTGGATATTTGGGCCCAGGACAAAAACCCGCTTTGGTAATTGGTGGTGTTTTCTGTCTTGGGCTCAAATGTCTGCACGTGGCAGTTAGCAAATGTTGGATTAAGAGACCTATGTGTATGCAGTATCACAAACCCATTTTTAACTTTTTTTTTTTTAAATATCTATTTTTTCTATGGAATGGTTACATTAGGTTAGGAACTCTTGGACAAAACAAGTTACATGTTAAATATCTAGGTTTGCATGATTCTGGAATTTTAATGGCTCGAGTTCAATTTAACTCTTTTGCTGTAAGAGGGCATCTCCCTTGCCAGAATGACACTGCCTGGCAGTAGCTAGAATATGCAACCAGCCCTAAATACAGAGAAAAGGTTTACAGAAAATATATTCTAAGACAGTGAAACCTTACATTGTAAGAATATTTCCTTGGCTGAAAATTTTTTGCCTGGCAGCAGAGTAAGCAATCTAATTCAAACACTGAGAAAGGGTTGATAGAAATAGGCATGAAATAGTTATTTACCATTGTACAACATGAGGGTTATCCTTTTGCTGAACAAGATTATCTGGCAGTAGACAGTTACATAAATCATAAAATACAGTAGCTATAACATGCAGAATAATCTAACAAAAAGGTTAGGGATATTCTTTAACACTTGTTGCAGAAGGGCAATTCCCTCAGATAAAACAAGCATCTAATATATGGGCTCAAGACTGAAAACCTTTTCTGCCGCAAGAGGGCTTTCCCTCAGCTGAAGGAAAGCACTTGGTGGCAGCAAAAATGATGAACCAAGTCCTAAAACACTGAAAAAGGCCAACTGAAATAGGAAGGTTGTTTTTAATGCCATTCAAAGCAGAAGGATATTTCCCTTAACTGAATAAAGATTGCGTGGGAGTATCTAAGACAGACTTGTTATAAAAACCAGAGTAAAGGCTTGAGAAAATAGGCTCGATTTCTAATCCCTTTTGTTGTAGGAGTGAGGAGGTTCCCTTAACTGGATTAAATAATTTGGTGACAGCTTGAACAAGTTATAAGTCAAAGCATGGCAATGGCTAAAGAAAACTGGCCCAAGATTGTATTTATTGCCTTTTGTCATAGGGTAGGTTTCCTTTGGCTGAATAAAACAAGAGTGGTAGTTGGACACTTTTTCCGAGGGAATAGTGTTTCTCTAGGATGGATAAATTGTCTAGAAGTGGTTAGAATGATTCACTCATTACAGAATGCAGAGACGGTAACTGACATTAAGACCACCTGGAAGCATCCAGAACAGAACTTACAGGTGTGGGGGTTAAAGCATTATTAGTTAACATCAACTCCCAGTGGTTTCTCTTGATTGAATAATGGAACTCATAAGCAAAGTTGCTATACAGGATCTTGAGTGATCCGACGTCCCCCCACCTCCTCTCTTCAATTGTAAAGGAACCCTTCCTCCAATGACTGAATGAAATCGCTTGCTCTGACCTGGTAAAATTCCAGAAACACACAAGCACAGATATTTAACATGAAACTTATATTGTCCAATAGCTCCTAACTTAACCATTGAATAGAAAAAAATCATCTATAAAAATAAAAAAAAATAAATAAAAAAATAAAAATATTTGTGTTAACTGGAAGAGAACTCTTAGAACAAAGACCCATACCAAACCCAGATCATTGACCTCTTGGAATTCCTGATCTCACAACACCCATTTTTTGTGCAACATAAATAAAATAAACGAACAAAACAAATGCATAATAATGATGAACTTATTGTTATATTTCCATAAAAATATATAAAAGACATGCATCAGCAAATTCATATTTTCACATTTCCTATAGAAAGATCTGCTCACAACACTCAATTGACCTACAGGTATTCACCAAAGCTATGGGCAGTCCCATCTAACCCCAGGGGTCAAGACCGACCACTGGGGAAACCCTCCATACACGAGTACATTGGACTAGCTTGTTCCAGCACATGGTGTCCTTAAGTACATTCTAACTAACGTTCTTAATCACTACTCCATTTGGCAATGATAGACTAGAACAAATTCAATGTATTTTCAAATTTCACTTCAATATTATCAAATAAAAAAATAAAGTATACGAAAAAGAGAGGGTGAGAGACGGTTACTAACTGCAGAAAAAAAACAAGCGTCAATGCCGGCATATGTACTCCAGAAACTACAATGGGTATTTCCATTTTCCACAAACACCCTCGTATATATGTCGGCATCATTCCAATTGAACTAACAAGTCATTACATGTTCAAATGCACAAGTATGAACCAGTACAATGCCCAACAAAGCAGTTCCTGGCGGTTACTTACTTTACCGGTGGGGGTTCCCCCGTAGGCCGCCAGCAAGTTGTTTTCGGCGTCGCTGAGCTACGAGTCAAGGAAAACAAAGACTTCAATGCGAAAGTATTACATGATCTTTAGCCTGGTTCGAGTGCGGCCCCAGCGACTTCGCCAAGTGAACATCGACGTGAGTCTCATCTTTTCACAACACTTAGCACCACCACAAGACCCGGAGAACAAAAGAACTCGGCGTTATGTTTGGTCAATCTGTGCGTGGCAAGAGCGCAGCAGTGGCGCCACATCATGGCGGACATGGACGAAGCTCCCAAGTGACGTGGACGGGTCGACCTCCGAGTCGGCTCGAAATCCTCTTCTCCCTTCCATTCCCGCCGCCGACCAAAAACTCTTCCTGGTGCCCAGCCGACCATCCTTTTCTTGTGGTGAACAGCATCGTTGGTGATTGGTGCAATGTCCAAAAATCGACAAAGAATGCCGAGAGATCCGTTACGAAGCCAACCCCACGACGCCGGCGTCCGCGACTGCCTGAGCTTGGCCGAGGCCCGCAGTCGATCACTGCCATTGTCTTGCGGCCACTGCAAACTTCTTCAAATCCCAATCCGACCACCTGCCACCCACGCGTTCATCGAAGGATTTTCTCCAGTCGCAAGAATTCGAATAATATGGATCGTCAGGAGTGAAAGGCTTTCCGGAAAAAAAAAAAAAAAAAATCAGCGTTCTCGGAAATGAGCAGCCACCCCCGCTTGGTCTGCCTACGTACCGGCCTTCCCCCCACCCTCTCCCCCAGTTCTAAGTCTCTTGCTCTGTCTCACGCAACGCCCGGCCTTCCCCACAAAACACGCAACGGTCTCTTCAACTTCTTCGCTGGACCACACACCATGGTGGATGTAGCACAACATTTTGGCCGTTGTACAGTACATGAGCAACCCTCACACCACACTTATCCATCCCCTTAAATATATACAGATTCCAAATACGATACACGACCTGCACAAAATTCATATATTTGTATGTGTTACAACAAGGTAACTGTTACAGAACCGGCAAATAAACAACATCTATGTACCATGCATTCAAATTATAAAACTACCGAACTATCCCTAACGCACTATTTCTAACATCGTGCAAAGACAATGAACCTCAAGCTCACTGCCAGCGCGCGTGCGTGTGTGCGTACGTCCGGTACACACGAAATTCCAGTAGTTAGGTAAACGGAAACTGTAAAACGCAAAATATAATACAAACTTGATCATCGGAAAGGGAAAGAATTGCATAGTCACACACCGAAGAAATACAAACATAACAATGACATGGCGTCTTCTTCCGCCTTTTTATTCGTAAGATGCGAAAAAATAAACGTGAAAGAATACGGTCACCGTCCAAAATGTCAAGGAAACAACAATAATAATAATAATGCAAACGAGAGCTTAATTACGAGACACAAGTAATGTATTCGTTTTTTCATTGGGTATGCTAGAATAGACAGTGTTTGTTATAATCTGGTGCAAATGCCAAAAATCTGTTCACCATTAGCAAACTCCACTTACCAAACACTGAACCAGCAGGAATATATATCATATGCATTTGCAGTTGCCTTACAACTGGGCTTACGAACCTGGGCAAAATTTATTTTCTACAAAGCGATTGAGTTTTTTGTTCAGAAATAAATTTTTCTGTACAATTCACACAACTTAGAATTGTGTATGGGGCCAGGGGGGCAATGATGTATGTTTATTTACCTAACTGTAATATACAGGATCTGAGTTATACTCATAAAACTCATCTCTGCATTTATCAAACTATGCTTTAAATTTATTATGTTGTCTACCTGGATTGTTACTTTGATTTATTTCCACAAATCAAAGTTTTTGCAAGATCATCTCCATATTCTTTTACCCCATTCTCTGTTAATCTTTCCACCTTTCACAGTTCTAAAGACAATAATCACAGTAACATACCCCTTTCTCTATCTTCCTCTCCTAGCTACCTTTACAAATCATGTCTAGATCTTTCTGTGGAAATTAAAATTCTTCACTTTTCACCATTTTCATAATCTTGGCATTGTCAGTTAACATTGCTGTTGAACCCAATAATGTCACCGAACTGATCCCTGTGGGACCCAATACTCACTTCTCTCCAATCTGACATCTCATCCTTCACTGCTGTTTTTATGAGTAATCTTTCTGAAAATCTTTCATCTCATCCATTCCATGAGTCTCCTTCAGAATCCTACATTTTCCAACTTCATCTTCTATGAAGCACCTTCTTGAGAGCCCTTTCCAGATCCAAATACACAGTCCACTTAACCATCTCACTCATGCAATACATCAATTGCAATTGAGTTACCAAAGGTGGCTGGATGACCTCATTGTAGATAACTGTCCAGGATGTTACACTTCAACCCACACTATAAAACACATTATAAAGAATGCATTGTACACAATTATGCATGCTAACTACACAACATATACTCAATAAGATATTTGTGGGGATACCCCATTCCAGTCATGGTGTTCCTCAAGGAGATAAGACTGCTCAGCCAGTCTAGGGAACAGCAACAACAACTGCACTTGAACAAAAAAACTTAGTGCCTTTGTTACATAAAACCTTCCTTTTCTGAAACCAAACTGGTTGTCTGCAATCCCTTCACTAGACAACTTTCCTTATACACCCAACAAGCAACACATCTAAACATAATGTGCTCACCCTTCCCCCAAACACAACATAGGAAATCATCCCTTATCTTCCCTCAGAACACTTTACAAGAAAGATCTCCATAGAACTTGAAAGGAAGCTAAATCCTACAACAAAAAGTAAATTGGCAACATTACACAGCAGAAACAGAAAAAGGACTTAGAAATGTTTACCATAAACCAATTTCTGTCTGAAGACAAAGCAGTAAAAGAGCTTACAATAGCTGTAAAAAAGGCAAACATAAACATTCCTACAGGAAAAAATAAAAACATAACTATACACCTGGGATACCAATTATCAAAAAAATATAAATAAAAAGCAAGCTTAAACCTATATAACAAGAGAAAGAACTATTTAAAAAAATAAATATAGCCACCACAACATACATAAACAACTAACAGCAGAACTGGGAAAATGTACAAACTATGGATACGAAAACAGACAACAGACAAAAAATTGAGTATCTAAGGGGAAAAAAAATCTAAGACACAGACAATACAATAAACATTGAAAAATTCCCATGCAAAAGGCCCAGACTAGGTTTCAAAAATCTTAGCCCAAAAGCCTTGACATATATTTTCAATCATTCCTATATGTACAACACATCTAACAATCTGGAAAAAGGCCACATCTCAAAACCAAACAAATTTCCAGAATACTGAGCATACTATAGACTAATTTCACTATACTATCATATTGAAACTAACAAAACCAAGACAAAACTTCCCACCTACCATGACAAACATGGATTCAAGGAGGGTCAATCCACCACCAAACATCTCAAAAACATAATTCAAAAAATATTTTGAATTAACAAGCATCACCAGACATATACAGTATAAGGCACCTTATGAAGTCATTGATAGGAAATAGCTAACAAACTTCTTGGCTGGAAGCAAGTATAGACAAACCAAAAAACTAAAAGACTGTATAATGAAATCTCCCAAGGAGCAATATTCTCACTGGCACTAATAAACCTCTTCACAAATTATCAATGAATCAATCAATCCATTGCCCAAGGACCCTATTGCAGCAGACCCACTGCTTCCAGATAGTCTGCAACAGCCTTCAATCTGGCTCATTAATTCACTCAAGAAAGACATACTTTGTTGTATGGGTATGGTTCGGGCAGGGCAGTGTAAGACGTGTCTTCTGTAATCCATACGAGGGTTGCATCTGGAGCAATTTGTTTATACAATCAGGCCTATTTTGTGGTAGTACTGTCTTAGTACTTGATGGTGACCTGAACACAAGTATGCTAGTGTAGTTCTTGCTTTTCTTGGGAGGGATTTTTCTGTGGGGGGTGATGTCTGGGAGTTTTGGGTTGTCAACATTGAAAAAGTTTGTTTTGTAATCTGAGTGTGAACAAGGTTTTGAGTACATTGTTGCATTACAGGTGGTAGATTGTTGTAGATGTTTAAGTAATATGCTGCTGGTTTAATACTTTTAATGGGTTCACTGCTTGTTTAATACTTTTAATGGGTTCACTTGGTTGTGCTTGAGATGGGCAAGTGGAGTTGAGGGCTCTTTATAGAACTGTGTACATTTATTTTCATGTAGTGCTCTGTGGAGAGGATTTTGGATTTTGTGCAGGTGTTCTATTTGGGTGGTTTTGATGCATCCTATTATTATTCTTAGCATTTTACTTTGCATAGTTTGTAAGGTGTCTATTTGTTTTCCAGATTGTTGGGAAACCATGCTGCGATGGCATAGTCAAGTTTCTAGGGCCTTGTTTGTAGACTGTGACAACTTCCTTCTGCTGTTCATATTCTGTGGTTGCAACTGATGCTAGTATGTTGATTTTATCATTAGATCTTTACCTAATCCTTATCAGAGTAAAACTACAAAAGAAACAAATTCGTGGTGGATGGGAGTGAAATGGGTAGGAGTGGATGCATGCCTTGGCTGGCTACCTCCCTTACAGAGGGGAAGAAGATTTTGATATATACATATAGATAGACTTCCAGATCTTTGATATATGGGCTGAATAGCATGTAAATATCAAAAGTGAATTCTTTAGTTCTTTTTGAAAGAAAGAGTTTGGTAATTTAATTCTACTATTGGATATTTCTTTCATTCATGACTGTCTGGAGTGAGCAATGTTACTATTTCTGGGATGAGGTTCCTATTGTACCATTTCTGAGCCACTGTTTTAGTTTGTCTATGTTAACTTGGATGTTCATATCAGCTATCTAATAACCGCAATGCTTATTATTGTTAGGTCATCTGCATAATGAGTGCTTTGGTGTTATCTTCTGGAAAACACATACTATTACAAAAATATACAAAACAAAGCATTAAGAACAAAAACAAGATGCACTAAACCCAACCCAGTAGAACACTGATACAGAAACCAAAAATCTCCCACAGAATAATACATAAAAATTAAAGGCACACAGTTCTATTCAAGACACCTCAACCCAACCTATCCATCCCATTAAAAATCAAAAGCACAACCAACTGAATGTGACAAAAAACTAAACCAGCAGCATGTTACTCAAAATTCTACAACCTATTACTTGCACCATACAACACATACATACATATACCAAAGGCTATTTCCCCCTTACATAGGGGGTAGCCAAAAAGAAAAAGGCACAGAAACCACTCCCACCCATTCCATTCCCTACATATTCCACTCCCCTCCACCTTCCTCCCTCCCTCTTATCTTGGCACCTCCTGGATGATGGGTCATCCCTGCATCCTGTCCACTGCCCTGGGTCAGAAGCAGTGTCGCAAGACACAGCACATCCACAGCAAGGCCGCTTCATAAATTCGGCGACCGCCCTCTCCGTCCCCTCATCCAGACAAAGGAGAAGACAGGAAGAAATCCCTTCAGGCTGTGTCAAATTTTTTCTCATACATACTTCCTCACCCCCATCCCCCACCCACTCCCGCTCATGCATCACAGCATCATCCATAAACAACCCTTCTCCATTCACCCCTATCTTCTGTCCTCTCACGTCCTTCCTCAGCAGACATTCCTCTCTTTTGTAATGCCCCTTTTACCCCATTCATCCATCTCATCCTAGGATGCCCCCTCATATCCTCTCATCCTAGGATTCCTAGGATGCCCCCTCCTTCCACACCTCTTTTACTAATCTTTTCACTCATTCTTTCCATGTGTCCAAACCATCCTAATATTCTTTCATCAACCCTTATCTCCCAGCTCCCTTTCCACCCCTGTTCTCCTCACCTCCTCATTTCTCACTCTATCTAGCCTAGTAACCCCTATCATACTTCTCAGACATTTCATCTCAAACACATTCAATCTCTTTCTCTCTTCCTCTCTTATGTTCCATGTTTCTGCCCCGTACAGTGCTGTTGGCACAATCATACAACACATCCATACAAAAACACATTTGCAGATTAAAAAAAGTACTCCAAAATGAATCATATTCTATGATTTATTTTTCATTTCCTTGTCCACACAATGAAAAGCCACTGAAGTCTGTCAACAGTCTGTGTGCACATGTGCATGCAGGAACCAGAAGTAGAACCTCCAGGGGCTCAGCCCATTGAAGAAAAAAAAAGAGAAAAGTAAATTTCTATTAATGCTCTAGAATTTTCATTCATTTGTTGAGTAGATGCTAGCTAACTTGTTTTCTTGTAAAATTGTATAACTCTGTCTGGATCCCTAAAAATCTAGATATTTTCAAATCCATGGGCCTTGACTTAACTCTTACCTAACCAAATAAATGCGTATGTAAATAAAATATGTCATCCTAACTCAGTTCACAGCACTTTCCTTTTATGCATTGATGGCATAAATATTACCAAGATTTATTACAAATTATCATACAAAGAACATATTCAACACACAACACCTATCACCAAATATAGTACACAATACTGTAGTGCGTGTACCATTATTTTTTATTACAGGTATGTATTTCAAAGAAAACATGTGCTAAGTCACATATGCCAATGGTTTATCTTCAGCAAAGATTATTCAACTTTAAGAAGTGAAAAGAGTGGGACAGGTAGAAAGAAGGTGAAGGGTGCTAATGATCAGATGCTGATGAAAGTGAGGACTGAAGATGGGTTGATGAATTTAGAGGATTGAGAGAGGAGAATGACAGGGCCACAAGAAAAAAAAGGAGAAACAAAGAGAATTGAAAATTATGAGAAGCTGGTTAAGCACCTGGCTTAGATGGTTGACATGTGGTGTCTGATGAAAAAGAGGACAAATTATACCAGATTGGCTAGTGAGATTGTTTAATATGTACCTACAAGAGGACAGTGTGCTAGTGGACTGGAGGAGTGCATGTATAATTCTACTATGCAAGGGAAAAAGGTGATGGACAAATATGAATGTAATAGTTTTAGAGAGATCAGTTTGTCAAGTGCCATTGACAAAATGTATGGGAGGATATTGAGAGGATTAGGAGGGGAACAGAAAGAATAATCAGGGCATAGCAGTATGGGTTTAAGAAAAGATGCATAGAACAAATTTTTATAGCATGGCATCCATACAAGAAAACCTTGGCAAAGGGTTAGGATGCTTTTGGGGCTTTTATGGATTTTAGAAGTCATATGTTAGGGTTGAAATAAAAGCATTCTGAGACATACTACAGATGTATGCAATATAGGAAAGTCTGCTGAGAGCAGTCAGATTTTTTTTATGAGCAGTGAAACTTGTGTGACAGAAAAGAATGAAGAGAAAGAGAAACCTAAGATGAAGAAGAGGCTGCATTAGGGTTGTGCAATGTCACCACAGTTATTCAACATGAACATGGATGTTGTAGTGCAGGAAATAAATATGAGGATGCTAGGCAGGGGAATGAAGCTGATAAAGGAAACCAGAGAGTAGGAGAAGGTTGTTTTTTGCTAAAAACATTGCACCTGTAGCTCAGTGGAAGGAGAGACTGAACCAGTATGTGGCAGAGTTTGGGAGGGTATGTGAGATGATGAAGCAGGAAAAAATATGGAAAAGGTTAGATCATGATATGTAGAAGGGGTGATGGTTGCAGCAAGTTGGAGGGAAATTGGAGGTCATGAAATAAGATGACACACAGGAAACCTAAAGTTGGAGAAAATAAACTTCGAATAAAGAAGAATCCTATATTTCGGCTGTGGGTTTCCTGTGTGTCATTTACAAATGTGCTACTACATTTCTGTTTAGAAAATGAAATAAAATGTTTAAGAAGTATTGTGGGGTTTAAAAGGAAGAATAGTGATCAATGTGATGGTGAAGCAGACAACAGGAGGTGGAAAGAGCTGGTAGACAGGAAAGACCAACGAATGCTGGGTGCAACAGGAACATCTGATGAGCAGGGACAAGAGAGGCCAAGAGATAGGTGTATGAGGAGAGTGGTTGTCAATGGATGAGGGAATGACACAATGTCCCATTAGCCCAAACCATATATATATTCAGGGATGACCCATTATCCAGGAGGAGCCAAGATGAGAGAGAGGGAGGGGGGTGAATGGGAGTGGAGTATGTGGGGATGGAATGGGTGGGAGTGGATTTTATGCCTTTGTTATTTGGCTACCTCCATTGTATGGGGGAAAAGCCTTTGGGATATGCATTTATCTATTTACCAATAGGATTCTTCCCCCTTATAAGGATGGTAGCCAGCTGAGGCATGGATCCACCCCCAACCATAGCACTCCTATCCATCACCCATTTCTTTTTTATCTTAGTTTTTTTATGATGATGGGTCATCCTTGTCATCTGCCCATTGCACAAGTCAGAGGCAATGCAGCAAGACATAGAACATCCACTATGAAGCTAGGTAAGTTAAATTGGCGAGTAAGAGACACGACCCCATAAGTGTATGTTATAATTAATTACTATTAGGTAAATACTCACACACACATACAGTTTTCACAATGAAAGTGCACAAGATAGATTTAATTAAATCATGAAACTACAATCATACATGTCAGTCTTTCCCCTTTATAGGTGGGTGGCAGAGTAAAAATATGCACCCACCCTACACTCATCTAATACCCATGCTAGCATCTCACTGGTGATCCCTGTTTCCCTCAACACACCAATCAGGTCAATGGCAATAATACAGGAGGACAAAGCACCTCCACAGCAGGGCATGACAGCTAGAGTTGGTTTACCTCTACCACTTCAATAGCAACCTCCCCTCTTCATTCACTATAAAAAAAAAAAAAAAAAAATAGAAATAGAAATAAATAAATAAATAATAATAATAGAAAGATCTATCTATCTGGAGGTAGAATGTAGATTGAGAGATGCAAGTAAATGCCCCGGGGTATTAAAAAGTGTAATGAGAAATAGACATTTGGGAATGGATGCTAGGAGGATATTGCATGAAGGGGTGATTGTCTTGACAGCACTGTATGGGGCAAAAACATGGAACATAAGTCAGGACGAGTTTAAGTGTGTTTGAGATGAAATGTCTGAGGAATATGGTAGGGGTTACTAGGCTGGATCGAGTGAGAAATGAGGTGAGGAAGAGACCTAGGATGGAAAAGGTGTTGGGAAATAGGGCTTATGAAAAAAGAGTATTGGGATGGTTTGAACACATGGAAAGAATATGTGAAGAAAGATTAGATCATTAGTAAAAGAAATGTGGAAGGCAGAAGTGGATGAAGCAAACAGGAGGGGGCAACCGAGGATGAGATGGATGGATGGGGTAAAAGTGGCATTGAGAAAGAGGGTCTGTTGAAGAAGGGAGAAGACAGATGATAGGGGTGAGTGGAGAATGGTTGTATATGGATGATGCTGTGATGCATGGAAGGGTGTGGGTGGGGGATGGGGGGTTAGAGAGTAGTTATGTGTGAATAATATTTTGATGTATCCCAAAGGGTTTCCTCCCAGTCTTTTTTTTTCTGCATGAGGGGACAGAAAGGGAGGTTGCCAATTAAATGAAGCAGACTTGCTGTGGATGTGCTGTGCCTTGCTGCATTGCTTCTGACCCAGGGCAATGGGAGAGATGCAGGGATGATCTGTCATCCAGGAGGAGCCAAGAAAGGAGGGAGGGGTGGTGAATGGGAGTGGAGTGCATGGGGATGAAATTGGTGGGAGTGGAGTTATGCCTTTTGACTTTGGCTACCTCCCTCACAAGAGAGAAAAAGCCAATGGTATATTTATGTATGTTATATTTATACCATGGGCCTCTTCACCTCTATAAGATAGATAGCCATCCAAGGTATGCACCCACCTTTATCCATTCAACTTCCATCCATCATTTATTTATTTCCCTCTCATTTGATACAGCACATCCACAGCAGGGACAGCTGCTCCATTTAAAGTGACTCTCCCTTATTGTCCCCTCTTTGAAAAATAGAGAAGATCCATGTACCCATACAATCCTAGTAATCTTTCATCAGCCTATTGTGCCAGCTCTCCTTCTACCCCAGCTCTCCTCACCTCCTTATTTCTCACTATCCATATTCATAATCCCTAGTATATTTCTCTGACACTTATTCTCAAACACACATAAGAAATAACATATATATATCACCACCACTTTACATGTGTATACATACACACACACACACACACATCAATATCGTAAAATTTCTTGAAACCAGCGCCAACACCGTCGTTGTGCCCAAAAGAAGAGGATATACAACAAAAAGAAGGAAACCTGGTTAGTATTGAATGGGAGGGGAGAAATCGAGAGTGTCCGAAATGAAATCTCTGCAGTGCTAGTTAAATGCAATAAGATGTAATTAGCACCAAAAAAGTATGAAAGGAGTTTAAGTCAAATCTTAGAGATAGAGAGGGAAATGAGCAAAAATAGAAAATGGTGGGAGAATGAAATTATGGACTAAGGAAGGAAATTGTTGAACTAATGGATTGCTTAGCACAAGTTAACATTGAAATTTCCAACATAAGGACAACTAACTTGGATCTAAGAAATGAGATTAAGGAAATGAAAAATGATATAGGAGAGGTGAAGAGTGAAAATGATAAGAAGAAAATTAATGATACTACCAATAGCGACAACTTAAAGAAAAAGAGGTAAATAACAAAAGACAAGAAATGACTGAAAAAATCGAAGAGAACTTAGGTGAGGAAAGTATCCAAAAGATGGAAGGAAAATGGAAGGAAAACATAGAAAATAAAGAAATTGCCTTTAAAGAAATAGTCCAACAACAAATGCAGGAGAATGCAAAAGACACAATTATCCAAGTAATTAATGAAAAGGCAAATTGGGTCAGAGATGTATTGGATAGAATAAAATGTATTGTGGTATATGGACTAAAAGAAAAAAAAACATGGTCTGGCGAGGTACAAGAGAGAAAAAGAAGAAAAAGAAACAGCAATAGCAATCCTAAAAGAAATTCAGGATGGAGCACAGGATGTAGGGTAGGACGTTGACAATGTGTATAGAATTGGTCATTATTCTAAGGAAAGAAATTGACCCCTAAAGATCACAAATGGTAGTGGAAGACATATTTGAAAAAGTAGCTACGTTGTCAAGGAGTGAACATTACAATAAGATATGGATAAAAAGAGAAACGAGTATTGAGGAATTAATAAAAAGAGAAGACACTAAGAGATGAAGCTAAGGAAAAAACCGCGAAGAGAACGGAGGCCATAAGCAAGGAATTCTATTGGAGTGTAATCGACACGAGACTGAGAAAATGATACATCAGAATGGGCGAACCAAAGAAAGAAAAAAAGATGGAGATAGGAAAAAATTGAAAGTGGCGTATACTAACATCGATGGATTAATTTGAGGACTGAATGAATTTAATAATTACCTGTTAGAAGAAAAACCAGATATAATGAGAATTGTGGAGACTAAACTAAGGGGTGCAATACCACCCATCAATGTTGGACATGGACTACACAATTACTGGATTAAAAACAGAGACAAGAAACAGGGAGGAGGAATCATGTTCTTGGCAAAGAAAAACTTGAATGTGACAAAAACTGGGGAGGGCAAAGGTAAAGTAGAACTGATCATGATAAAAGTCGAAGACAAGGACATGAAAAGTAGAAAGTTTGTGGTGACTCATGTGCCCCAAAAACAAACGCTTGGAAAGAAAATGAGCATATGAAAATGCTAGAAGATAAAAGGCATTCATTAAATAAGATACTAATGGGCAGAGGTAACCTGGTAATTATGGAGGACTTTAATTGCAGAGAAATTTGTTGGGAGGACATGACAGTGAAAGGTGAAGACTTGTGGAATAATGTATTACTGGACATGACCATGGAATATGCAATGACTCAGTGGGCCAGTGAAAACACCTGATACAGAAATAATGAGGAGCTGTCGAGACTAGATTTAATATTTACAACTGAACCTGAAATTGTGGATAAAATCAAATATGAGACACCAATTGGAAAGAGAGACTGAGACTGAACTAGAGGAAGAAATATACATGGAGAGAAATGAAAAGTATAGGAAAGGAAGATTGATGTACAGCAAAACAGACTTTGCAAAACTAAAGAAATTCCTTCAGAATGCAAATTGGGAAAAATTTTAAATGGAAGAGACAAAAGTGGAAGCGAAATGGGATAGCTTGATCTATAATTACAATGAAGGGGTGAATAGGCACGTACCAAGACAGAAGCTAGAGAGAGTGTATATTAAATGCTGGTTCAAGAAAAGACGCAGAGGCAAAAGATAGAAGGGACAGAGCTTGGAAAAGATAAAAAACCTGGAAAATGGCAAGTATATATAAACTATAGAAATGAGTATGTAAAAGTGCGAAGAGAGGAAAAAAGGAACCATGAAAAGGACATTATAGATAAATGCAAAGAGCAACCCAAGCTATTCTATCAATATGTGAACGGTAAACTTAAAAATAAACAGGAAATGGTGAAACTACGCCAAGGAAATATAGAATACACAGAAGAATTAGAAATGGCCGAAGTCATGAATAATCACTTCAAGTCAGTTTTCACTAGATATTGGGACAAGGGAAATGAAATGCGATCTCCCCCCATGTGAGAGATAATAATAACACAAAAAGAAATAATGGAACATCTATCAAACCTTGACGTCAGGAAATCACATGGCCCAGACGGAATTGCAAATTGGATTCTAAAAGAATGCAAAGAGGAACTAATAGACAAAATACATAACATAATAAGTTGCTCACTTAAAGAAGGAAAAATACAAAAGACTGGAAAAATGCTAACACTGTACCAATATATAAAGGAGGAAACTAGGAAGAACTAACAACCACTATAGCCAAAATTTTGGAGAAAATCATCAAGAATAGATGGGCAAAACACCTGGAAGAAAATAATATAATAAACTCAAGACAATTTCGGT
The DNA here is from genome assembly GCF_046742065.1 of Oratosquilla oratoria. Taxonomy (NCBI): domain Eukaryota; kingdom Metazoa; phylum Arthropoda; class Malacostraca; order Stomatopoda; family Squillidae; genus Oratosquilla; species Oratosquilla oratoria. The sequence goes on from NC_134782.1 coordinate 37,299,719, forward strand.
TCAGACAAGGAAGATCATGTACCACAAACTTATTATGCTCTTACTCAAGATTAATAGATATAGTGCAAGAAAGGAATGGATGGGCTGATTGTGCCTTCCTGGACTTACGAACAGCTTTTGACAAGGTACCACACAAAAAATTATTAAAAAAAAAAAAAAGGAACATATAGGAGGGATACAAGGGAACCTACTAAAATGGATGGTGGACTTCCTGATTGATAGAAAGATGAGAGTAGTGCTCAGAGAAAAATATTCAGGTTGGAAAGAGGTGATCAGTGGAGTTCTGCAAGGATTTGTATTGGCTCCAATAATGTTTGCTACTTATGTGAATGACATGGATGATGATGTGCAATGTTAACATGAGCTTCTTTGCAGACAACTCTAAATTGTCAAGGGAAGTAAAAACTGAAAAGGTTTACGAATCACTAAAGGAAGACCTGAATAAGGTATGGAACTGGAATCCGAAATGGGAAGTGGACTTCAATATTAAGTGTAGCATAATGGAGTTTGGAAAAAGTAAAAATAGAATATCAGGACAATATAAAATTGGAACTAAGGAGGTAAAGAAAGTGGGATCCAAAAAAAGATTTGGATGTAATTATCTCAAATAACTTGTCTTATGATAACAGATAAACAAAATTGTCGGAGAATCCTATAACTTGCTAAGATCAATAAAAGTGGCATTTACATATTTGGATGAAGAAATTATTAAAAAAATATTGGTCACACTGATAAGGCCTAGACTAGAATATGTGGTGACATTGTGGTCACCCAGTACCAAAAAGAATATAAAGAAAATAAAAAGAATCCAGAGAGCAGTCACAAAAATGGCCCCATGCACTTGCAAACTTGTCACATGAGGAGAGAGTGGCTAAACTGGAGTTACCGACTCTGGAGCAAAGAAGAGAGGCGACCTACAGAATCATTAAAGGCAAAGAAATACTCAATAGAGAGGACTTGTTCAACTGGGACAAGAGAAACACAAGAGGACATGGAAAGAAAATAAAAAAACATAAGTTATAGAAGAGATCTGAAGAAAAACAGTTTTCCACATTGAGTGGTGGACACTAGGAACAAACTGGATGAAAAAATAGTGTGCGCAAAAACCACTCAGGAGTTTAAGAGCAAACTAGACACTGCGAGATACAAAGGTGGGACACCATGAGCATAGCTTCCCTTCCCGTAAAATACAACAAGGTAAATACACACACACAAGTAGAATTCAACATCAAGAAGTCCAGTATAATTGAATTTGGAAAAAGCAAGAAGAGAATAACAGGACAGTATAAAATTGATGAAAAAGAGGTAAAGAAAGTGAATTCTGAAAGGAACCTAGAAGTAATTATCACCAAAGACATGTCGCCAGATAAACATATAAATAAAATAGTCTGAGAAATATACAATTTGTTGAGATCAATAAAGGTGGCCTTTAAATACCTGGATAAGGAAATGATCAAGAAAATATTACAAACACTAATAAGGCCAAAACTGGAATATGCAGCGCTGGTATGGTCACCCAGTACAAAAAAGAATATAAGAAAATTTGAAAGAATACAAAGAGCAACAACAAAGTTGGTCCCAACATTTCCAAACCTTACATATGAACAAAGACTGGCCGAACTGGAATTGCCAACCCTGGAACAAAGAAGAGAACAAGAGGACATAATAACCATCTACAGAATTATAAAAGGAAAAGAATGCCTTGATAGAAAAGGACCTATTAAAACAGGACAGAGGAAAAACAAGAGGACATGCAATGAAACTCAAAAAGGATAACTATAGAAGAGACTTGAAAAAGAACAGCTTCCCACACAGAGTGATAGATATATGGAACAAATTGGATGAAGAAATAGTGTGTGCAAACACAATACAATAATTTAAGAACAAACTTGATCTTGCGAGATACAAAAATGGGTCACCACGAGCATAGCTCCCCTTCCCGTATAATACAACTAGATAAATACACACAAACAAACACACCGAACAGGCACAGAACAACTACATTCTTACAGAATGGACAAGACGATGTATTTCCATATACCTTATAAACAAGTACAAAGGTGTCCTGAAAAGGTTTACATTAGTGTGTGGGCTGCCGACCTGACCAAAGCTGATCTTCTCACTGCCCCAACTCCCCCTCCCCCACTTCTAAGAATATAAGCTCAGGTCAGGTCAGCAGACCACACACGAATGTAAGCCTTTCTATGTCACCTTTGTACTTGTTTATAAGGTATACGGAAACGTGTTGACTTGTCCATTCTGTGATTTATTATTTTGAGAATGACTCCTTGAAGTCGAAATGTCAACTTGTGAGAAATTAAAATGGATAACTTTGGACAACTCATTTATGCTCATCCTCCTAGAGTCAAAACTATAGTGAGGGGAATTGAAAACATTAGAAAATTAATAATTGTGATAATGCTGTGGTGTTTAACTCATATATATATATATATATATATATATATATATATATATATATATATATATATATATATATATATATGTATGTATGTATGTATATATATATATAGAGCTATTCATGACCCTGCACATTGAGACTTTTCTCATGGAACCTAGCTACTGTGTATTTACAATTCTCCTACCTATCCATAAGGGCTATGTATCTCTGAGCTAGTACTTTGAACCTTAATTATTTTTTCCTAATTTAAAGCTTAAAAATTATTACATTTTAATTTTTAAATGCATTTACTGATTAAAAATGAGCAAAAGAACAATATAAAGTACATAACCTAATATTGAATTTATATATCAATGATAAAATGTGGTGTGGGATTCCAGTATCTCCAGCATCAATGTTTCTAGCCATGCTATTAGTTGGTGATTTGTGAGTACCCAATCCAGGTGCACGATTCAATAAATTTTTCATTATTGCCGAGTACAGGTCTATTTAACTATATCATTAGAATCTATTATTATGTTTAAAAAATAACTATTCAAAAAATATTAAGATTGATCTAAATCATAAAATTATATAAAAGGATTAAAACAAGGTTCATCGTACACTCATACCTCGATTTAACAGACCTCACTTTAACGGATTTCGGATGCAACGGACAAAATCTGTAGCTTCCGGAACGTCCAGAGTGACCGGACGCGGTCCGATGTTTCCGCAGTTGACCGCCAGATGACTTATGGTCGCTTTGTTTACAACTGTGCCAGAACATGTGGAGCTGTTTGGTCCGTGTTTTTCGACCTTTTTGCCCCTGTTTTGTGTGTTTGTGAAATAATTCAACAGTTCTTTTAACCATGGCACCTGTACATCCGGTAGAAAAGAGGAAAAGAGTCAATTTAACAGTATCACAGAAGCTTGAGTTGATTAAAAAGTTGGAGAGCGGAGTGTCGGTGAAGCAGGTGTGTGATGAATTTGGAGTAAAGAAACAAACTGTGTCTGATATTCGTAAACAAAAGGAACAACTTACCCAATATTCGCTGAAGTATTCGGTTGATGAAAATTTTGGACTTGGTACTCTTGGGGTGAAAATTTTGGGCCAGATCCCAGGTATTTACACTAACAGATTGGATAATGTGCTTAAGTAAAAGTACCGTACTGTATTCATTCATTTTTTCGTAATGTAATCGTTGAAATACAGTAGTATCGGAAACTTCGGACAATCGGGTATATCGGACCGGTGTTCCCCCCTTTTAGTCCGTTAAATCGAGGCATGAGTGTATTAAAAAGGGTATTCTATGGCATTTTTAAGGGGCATGTCTATTGTCTGTGATTTTTCACTATTCCCAAGGGGTCCTGAAACCCTAAACCAGGGATGCACTGTATATACATACAGGTAAACGTCGACTTACGATGGCCGCGACTTACGATTGTTCGACTTTACGATGACGACGACGACGACGACGATATGATAATTTAACCCCTTCCATACGGTGCCGCACACGTAGGTGTCATGAGGAGCAAGTGGATTCGCGACGCTGCCATATCGGCGTCTTGATTATATTTATTGTAGTCGCCCCTGTGTTTTTACATTCTCTCAAATGTGCCTTGAATCCCATTCTCTGTGGTTTTCAAAATTCGCGGGTGAAAGAGAGAACGATCGATATAAGCGGTGACTATATTTTATGATGCGAGTATTATTACGTCACGTCGTACGGCTGGCATTGGCTGCTGCCCGCGAGATTTAAGTTCCGTACTGAAAATACATATTATAGTGTTTGAATATGGTAAAAAGGATAAAAATAATTAAATACACTACTGTACATGTTTAATAGGCTATATTCAGTATCTCTGGTGGTTAATATACAGGTAGGCTAGGTACAGTGACCACGGAACAGTGATACATAAATTGGGGATCGACTTACGATGAAATCGTCTTACGATGGCTCTATCGAAACCTAATGCCATCGTAAGTCGACGTTTACCTGTATATATATATATATATATATATATATATATATATATATATATATATATATATATATACATATGTATATATATATATATATATAAATATATACACATATATATATACACATATATATATGAGGAAGGAGGAAGAGAGAGACACGGGTCTAGGGCCAAATTTATTCCTGACTGGTTTCGCTTACAGCTCCTTCAGAAGCTGTAAATGAAACTGGCCAGGAATAAACTCGGCCCTAGACCAATGTCTTTCTCTTCCTCCTTCCTCAAACCCGTCACAATGTGTCAACATATATATATATATATATGTGTGTATATATATATATATATATATATATATACATATATTTATATATATATTTATATATATATATATATATATATATATATATATAATGTTGAGGTATTATGACAGGTTGGTGAAGGTGGGTGAGGAAGACATAAATCAGAATCCAAGTTTATTTCTGACTAGTTTCACACAAATTGGTTTCTTCAGAGAAATACTGTAACATTATTTCTCTGAAGAAGCCTATTTGTGCAAAACTAGTCAGAAATAAACTTGGATTCTAATTTATGTCTTCCTCACCCACCTTCACCATATATATATGGCATTTTTAAGGGGCATGTGGAGTGGATGGAGGTGTCCTCAAGGATAATGTGGATGAAGGTGAAACTGGGGAAGGAGATGTGGGTCTTTGTAAGTGCATATGGGCCTGGCAGTGAGAAGAGTGTAGAAGAAAGGGAGGCCTTTTGGATAGATCTAAATGAGTGCATAGAGGATTTGGGAAGAAATGTCAATGTGATAGTACTGGGACAGCTTAACCCCTTCCATACGGTGCCGCACACGTAGGCGTCATGGGGAGCGAGTGTATTCGCGAGGCTGCCATATCGGCGTCTTGATTATATATATTGTAGTCGCCCCTCCATAATGACATTCTTTCTAATTCTTTTGTAATCGCATTTTCTATGGTTATCAGAATTCACGGGTGAAGAGAGAACGATCAATATAAGCGGTGACTATATCTTATGATGCGAGTATTATTACGACACGTCGTACGGCTGGCATTGGCTGCTGCCACCGAGATCTAAGTCCATGACGCCTACGTGTGCGGCACCGTATGGAAGGGGTTAATGCTAGGGTAGGAAATTTGATGGAGTGGTTTGGAAATGTGGAGTTCCAGGAAAGAATCGTAGTGGAGAGTTGATGGTGGAGATGTGTCTCGATAGTTGGTGATAGCAAATACACTGTTTAGGAAGAAAGTCAAGCATAAGTACACATGGGAGAGGGTGGTGGAGGGAAGGGTGGTAGATAGAGCGCTAATGGATTATGTAGTGGTAAATAGGATTATGATAGGAAGAGTTACTTCCACCTCCACTCCACCCTTTCCAACCACATTCGCACCCAAGTATCTAAAACTATCCACTTCCTCCAGTTGCTCTCCCTTAATGCTCACTTCCAGTCTGCTGCCATTTTCACCCTTGTACATCTCATCACCTTACTTTTACCCCCATTTATCATCAGCTTTCTTCTTTCAAACACTCTCCCAAACTGTCACCAACTTCCTCAATCCCTCCTCTGATCCTGCTACAAGCAGTGTCGTCCACAAACAGCAACTGGTTCACCTCCCACTTTTCTCCATTTTCTTTAAACATCTCCAATCCCTGACCCACCACCCTTGCATTTACCTCTCGCACCATCCCATCCATGTATAAGTTGAACAGCCAGGGTGACGTAACACATCTCTGACGAAGTCCCACCTTTACCTCAAACCACTCACTCTCTCCATTTCTAATCCTGACACATGCTCTACAACTCTCATAAAGTCTCCTGACAGCTCTTAGAAGCTTTCCTCCTATCCCGTATATCTGCAAGACCTCCCACAGTGCTTTCCTGTCAACCCTGTCATAAGTCTTTTCCAGATCCATAAAAGCCCAAAAAACATCCTTACCTTTTCCTATAGCTTTCTCACATATCTGTCTTACCACAAAAATCTGATCTATGCAACCTCTACTTGTCCTAAGTCTACACTGCTCCTCGCCAATCACTCCCTCTGTTCTTCTCCTAATCCTCTCAATCAAGATCCTCCCATAAGCCTTCCCAACTACACTTAACAAGCTAATCCCTCTGAAACTACTAAACTCACACTTGTCCCCTTTTCCCTTGTATATATATATATATGTATATATATATATATATATATATATATATATATATATATATATATATATATATATATATATATATATATATACAGGTAGTCGTCGACTTACGACCTATGCGACTTACGACTGATCGACTTTACGACCACGAGATGGTGCAATAATATCTAACATTTAATAGAGTAATAGAATTGCAATGTTATGCCTGGCAGTGCAGTACATTACTCCGCACGCTGCGAGACGCGAGTACGATAGTTTTCGCAGGCTGCCGGCAGTGTCAGCATCCCAGCCAGCTAAATATTCTTTCATTTTGTTTGTTTGAAGTAAAATGTTTCCTAATTTTGCATTGCATTTTGTATGTTTTGCAATTAATAAAATATAACAAACTTTTTATGCCTAGGCTAGTTTGTTGTCGATAACAATATGTTCAGTACAGTACTTAAACGAAAAGAATGTGTTTTGTTGAAATAAAAAAAATCCTAATTTTGCCTTACATTTTGTGTTTTCATGTTTTGCAATCAATAAAATGTAACAGTATTTTTTTATGCCTAGTCTGTTGTCGATGACAAAATGTTCGGCACAGCATTTTGTATTTTTATGTTTTGCGATTAATAAAATGTAACAGTAAACTTTGTTTATGCCTAGTCTGTTGTCGATAACAATATTTTCGGTACAGTACGTAAACGAAAAGAATGTGTTTCGAAATATTTTTTTCCTAATTTTGCTTTACAATGATTTTAATGTAACCAACAAAAAAGGATTTGTAGGTCAAAGATGACAGGACTTTATTCAGTATGCGTAGGCCTAGGCTACATTTCCTAACGAAAATGATAAAAAGTTAATGAATATTAAACAACGCAGCTCAAAGATAACAAGATATTATTCAGTATGCATACGTTTCCTAAAGAAAGTCTGATGGTAAAATAATACAAAGGTTAACAAATACAGTGTTAAATATCATAGGTCAAAGATGATAGGATTTTATTCAATATGCTTAGGCCTAGGCTACGTTTCCCAAAGAAAATCAGATGAAATTATAAAAAGGTTAAAAATACTATACAACATAGTTCAAAGATGCCAAGATTATTTCAGTATGCTAAATATACAATATATAAAATATATAAAATATATATATATATATATATATATATATATATATATATATATACTATATAAAGGGTAATATATACTGTATATATATATAGACCGACTTGCGTCCAGATCGACTTACGACCTGTCTGTCGGAACCGAACTCGGTCGTAAGTCGACGATTACCTGTATATATATATATATATATATATATATATATATATATATATATATATATATATATATATATATATATATATATCACTTAGACAAAATGTTGTAGCACATTTGTAAATAATAGTCACGAAGAACCCACAGTCAGAATAAAAGGAAACTTTAGGAGAAAGTGTAACTTCTATATTTCGGCTAATAGCTATAGCCCTCTCCAGGAGAGTACTTTCCTGAAGAGAGCTATAGCTATTACCCGAAATATAGAGGTTAAATTTTCTTCTAAAGTTTCCTTTTATTCTGACCGTGGGTTCTTCTTGATTAATATATATATATATATACACATACACACACACACACACATACATATTTGCAGTGTTGCATTGGTTGTTTAACTAGGTAAAGAGTCTGGTCATTAAAATACCATAACATTCCACAGGGATCAATGATGGGTACCTGCATATGGTAGTCCTGCAAGATAGACAGCAAAGCTGCCCATTTTCAAAACCCATTCACATCCTCACCTCCATCAGGAGGTGCAGTACTGAGGAGTTGACACTCAGTCTCTGGACTAGGCCCAAGATCTATTCACTTTAACTGTATTTATGAGGAGCCAAGATAAGAGGGAGGAGGGGGGTGGATGGGAGTGGAGTATGTAGGGATGGAACAGGTGGGAGTGGATTTTATGCCTTTGTTTTTTTGTTATCTCATTTGTAATGGGGAAAAAGCCTTTGATATATGTATGTATTTATTACAATTTTTCATATATGGGGAGCTGCTAACCAGTGACTACTCTCCTTTTCTTACCCCTTTCAGCCAGTGACACTGAGGCAACAAGAATTAGAAATATTAGTGTATTTTCAAAAATAAATTTCTATATGTTACAAACCTAAATTCATAAACAAAAATTCACAAAAGGATACTACTCATCAATTGTTGATGCATCATACATTTTGAACACTTGAGCATCAATATCTGCTGGTTTCACTTTGGTCTTCTTGTTTTGTTTGGCCAACTCCTCCCTCTCAAAGTGTTGCAAACCATCCATGGTAACGCCCTCATAACTATTCTTGTTGGCAAAGCCCAACCAACAAGCAGCAATTTGTTCACCAGTGACATCGTACTTGCTGCACAAATCAACACCTGAAATGATGTTATACTGTGTAAATATAAAAGAAAGTAAAAATAAATAAATATATAAAGAGATAAACTTAGGACAATGAGGTTAGCAAGTGAGAAACAAGTACTTACTAGATGGACTTAGAATACACAGAAATGTTAATGAAAATGTGAGTATATAATAATTACACTAGTCTTTTCAATGTATTAGTATGCCCACTCTTCACTACTATGTGGTGGTGACTCCAGACTATTAGGAAATATCAAAGTTAAAATATGCAATGCATATTCATGTGGACAAATGACAGGTTAGAAAACCGCATTTACAGAATGAAAAGTATTTGAAAACAAACCTTGAACTATGCAGAAACAGACACTGTTTTTTCGTATTTGTACACAAGACCTTGTGGAGCCCTCCCACTCCTAATCAAGCTCTCTGTCAATATAGTCCACCCATTTTATTGACTAAAACACTATAATTGAGTTGCCTTTTTCTCTTCAATCCTTTAGGGGAAAGGTTGAAAGGTGTTTGAAAATAGGCAGCTCCAATGTCCATCTTGCAGGACCACCACAACCAGTACCCATCACTGGTACCTTAAAATCATTAGAGCAAGATCATAGGAAGAGGTAGAAATGGAGATGTAACCAAGGGGAGGTTAAAAGAATATGAACGACTTGATTAAAGACTTCTTAATCATACAAAAAGGGAAGAATTGTAAAGAAGAGAGGGATTTGAGATATAAAGCCTATATCTATATAGTCGAAAGAAAGTAAGTAGAATATTGGGTGATTACTCGAAAACTGTTTTAAAAAGTATAGATTATAAAAGTAAGTTAGATGAGATGCCATAACAAGAATGAAAGATCCTAAGTTTTGAAAAGTTAATTCACAAGGATCTTGGTGAGTGTTGACTACACCCTGATTGCATCGGCATTTCCTGAATTAAAGGAAAACTTGTCAATCCAGGCAGAACAAGACTTCAGGTACAATAAATGACTAACGATCTATTTGATCACCAAAAGCTTAAATTATGTTAGTGTGTATATACAATAGATTAATTATTATTCATTCACTTTGTCATTTTTAGCTCGGGAGGTGGAGGGAGAGGGCCAAATTATGTTGTCTGATTAGACCATTATTATTATATGATTATTATTATACTCCAGGAGTCCCTAAAAATATTTCGTTGGGCTGTGTTTGGGGAAAAAGAATTCACATACATGATACTAGTTGACTATTCACATACAGCGTTATCATTATAACTACAGTATCACTGCAACAATTCGTAGAACCTACTACGATAAACTAGTGATGAACATTGCAGGCCTGTATAATCCCAGAACAGATTAGGTTTTCAAGATGTGCTCCCCATCATATGAACCTTCAGAACACTTTTGTGAAATGTATAATATTGTACTTACACATTCCTACTAAGGCGTCATCGTTTAGGCTAACACCAAACGTCTCGAAATCTTCAATAATTTCTTCAGCCTGAGCCATTGTTATGTGTTTCTTAGTTAGAGTTACTTTTTGTGTTTACATTCACGAGCTTAATTCCCGCGTTTTTAAGAACTGCGTTCTCACCACATATTACTGAAGAGTAATCGAGTATAAAAACTACTACTATATAAAAGATTAATTATGAGAAATATTTTTGAAGTGCAGATAAATACTTGTTATTGTAATATAAATCTTAAAAAGTATATATTTTGAGAAAATAAAACATAAGTTAGTATCAACATAACTATTTTTTATAATTTCTGCGTATCTCCCTTGACTGTTAGACTATTTTACAAATAGTTTACCCGTACCCCAACGGGATAGTGATTGCCAGTTGCATTTGTCCTGTATCAGGAAGATTTCGGCCAGTGCCTCAGGGTCGTCACTTCCCTCTAACTGAAATTATGAAGTCAACAGAGTTTAGTAAACATTTGAACGGAAGCTCTGCCTATTATATTTCAGATGAATAAATTCATACGACTCGAAATATTAATATTGATACAGGTAGATGCTTGCCGAATATGATAATATTAGGATTTTATTTACCTTGTCTCATACAAAATCCATATCTTTCCCCTCCCTTTAGGTTAGTGTAATGTGGAGGCAAGTCGCATACGGGGTCGACACGTACAGTCGCTCCCGAGGGAAAAAATTACATAATATATACATATACATATAGAATTAAATTTGACCGCTGCTTGTGCAAGAATAAGCTTCTTGTTGAAGGATTCAACCTTTCTAATAGTGCTTCTTTGTTCTTCATGAAGTCGGAATAAAAGATTGCCGAAGTTCATATTGTGTATTATACGACGTTTCGCCCTTCTTAGAGCATTTTCAAGTACATTTAAATGGTAATAGAAACAATTTATATATATGACAATAGGTGAACTGGGAAAGCTTATACAAAATAGTGAAGAAAGATCAAAGATCTTATGTGGGAATTACGTCCGTGGCACTCCGTGGGGTGCTGGGAGGGTCAGTTGTCCACCCAGTGAAGCTAGAGCCACGGAGGTTGTACCTCCCTGTACATTTATGGATGGAGCCTTCTCTCGAATATGGAGGGCCTCCAGGATCTCCAGACGATGAAAGTTATGTGCGGAGTCGATGATCTTTGTATTTTCCACCAGGATCTTTCTAGTCAGGGAGGAGTTATGTTTTTCCGAAAAAATGTTTCTTCGGGGCACCAGCTTGTAGATGGCACGTTAATCTTCTGGAGAGAGAAGTGGTCGTCATTCCTATGTAAGATACAGAACGAAGCTTACAGTCTTCGTGCGGGCAGATGAACTCATAGATGACATTACTCCTCCGTAGTGGTTTGCGAAATAACCCGACCCGTAACCTCAACCCACTACGGAGGAGTAATGTCATCTATGAGTTCATCTGCCCGCACGAAGACTGTAAGCTTCGTCCTGTATCTTACATAGGAATGACGACCACTTCTCTCTCCAGAAGATTAACGTGCCATCTACAAGCTGGTGCCCCGAAGAAACATTTTTCTGAAAAACATAACTCCTCCCTGACTAGAAAGATCCTGGTGGAAAATACAAAGATCATCGACTCCGCACATAACTTTCATCGTCTGGAGATCCTGGAGGCCCTCCATATTCGAGAGAAGGCTCCATCCATAAATGTACAGGGAGGTACAACCTCCGTGGCTCTAGCTTCACTGGGTGGACAACTGACCCTCCCAGCACCCCACGGAGTGCCACGGACGTAATTCCCACATAAGATCTTTGATCTTTCTTCACTATTTTGTATAAGCTTTCCCAGTTCACCTATTGTCATATATATAAATTGTTTCTATTACCATTTAAATGTACTTGAAAATGCTCTAAGAAGGGCGAAACGTCGTATAATACACAATATGAACTTCGGCAATCTTTTATTCCGACTTCATGAAGAACAAAGAAGCACTATTAGAAAGGTTGAATCCTTCAACAAGAAGCTTATTCTTGCACAAGCAGTGGTCAAATTTAATTCTATATGTATTAAGGAAGATCTGCTACCTACCTTTACGAATACACACACACACACACACACACCCTCTCCTCATCAGGTCTCTGAACCATTTAAAAGGGCAGAGGTCACGGGTAATCCGCTAATCTCCTCACACCTGCATAGGAGAAGGTCGCCCCGGGTTTAATATGTAGCCGCTCGCCATCCTTTTCACCTAAGGCAAGAAGTAGTTTTTAATATTATTATCATTATTATTATTAATAATATTATCTTTAGTGTTATTATTCATTCAAATTTAAAATGTAAATGCAGTTGTAAGATTTGATATAAATTGTAAATGTGTAATAATCAATGTAATTCAGACTAGTATCATAAATATCTATTGTATCTTTAAAACAGAAATACCAGAAGATGTCTTATTAGAGACGAAACGTTGTGCAATAAAATGGAGAAGTATAATGAATTGGTCTATGCCCACCCTATCCAAGGGAAGAATATAATTAGAAAAATAGAAAATACAAGAAAGAAATTCAACAACTTCCAGAATGCTGTCGTATTCAATCAAACATGTTTAAAAGAGAACCTGCTCCCAAAATACACAAATATATATATATATATATATATATATATATATATATATATATATATATATATATATATATATATATATATACTGAATGGTTCCCAGTGATCAATTAATATATTTTTTCAACCACAAATAACTTTTAATTCCATGCCATTGCAGTCGAGACTGAGAATCGCTCGATGGAGGCATCCGTTGGAAATTAAAACGTGGACGAGCCAAAGATTCGAACCCAGCTAACCCGTAACACAGTTACAGTGACGTAAACCAATACGCTATCTCTTGAGAGCGTATTGGTTTACGTCACTGTAACTTTGTTACGGGTTAGCTGGGTTCGACTTGGGCTCGTCCATGTTTCAATTTCCAATGCATACCTCCATCGAGTGATTCTCAGTCTCGACTGCGATGGCATGTAATTAAAAGTGATTTGTGGCTGAAAAAAGATATATATATATATATATATATATATATATATATATATTTATACATATATATGCATGAGAAATCACATAAACTCGTGATTCTAAATACCCTGAGGATGTCTGAATAGACGAAAGCGCTTGGTCATCAGTTTTTCTTTTTCCTTTGTGGTTTTTCCGTATATACATAAATATATGCATATATATGTATATATACATATATATGTATACACATATATATATATATGTATATATATATATTTATGTATATATATGTATATATATATATATATATACATATATATATATATGCAATAAAAACATTAGTAACGTGTGTTTTAAAGATGGAAGGTAACCACTAATGAAAAGAAACGACAGGAACAAAGTGCTTTCGTGTATTACATGTATTTCTGCACTGAAGATGTAATACATGAAAGCGCTCTGCTCCGGTCGTCTCTTTTCATTAGTTACCTTGCACATATATATATATATATATATATATATATATATATATATGTATACATATATATATATATATATATATATATAATATATATGTGTGTGTGTGTGTGTGTATAGACTATATATATATATATATATATATATATATATATATATGTGTGTGTGTGTGTGTGTGTGTGTGTGTGCGTGTTCACCTTGGTCTTTGGATCACGTGTTGGACTCGTGATCGACAGCTATTTTCCTCCCGGAAGAGAGCTCAGAGCTCGTATGACCGATCTATGGGTTATGCTATGACCTTTCACACACACACACACCCAACTCCCCGCCCACGAGAGTCAGAGTACCGACCCGAAGCACAGCGATACCGAAATAATTTCGGCCCTGGGCAGGATTCGAACTGGGTACTGCGAGCACTATCGTACTTTCCAGTGTGTGTGTGTGTGTGTGTGTGTGTGTGTGTGTGTGTGTGTGTGTGTGTGTGTGTGTGTGCAACACTGAATGGCCGAACCATGTTTCAATTCTTGCATGTTAGCCTCTACGTATCTCCTGATGTTGATGGATTAGAATTAAAGTGCATTGTGGTCGATATATATATATATATATATATATATATATATATATATATATATATATATATATATATATATATATAAATATATATATATATATATATATATATATATATATATATATATATATATATATATATATATATATATATATATATATATATATATATATATACTTTGCCTGTATGATGACATCACGCTCTCTGAGGGAGAAGATAAAGATGCCCCACAATACCATCGTTTTGATTTGGCGCCTGCTCTCTCGTTGCAGTTACCAGAGATTCCCCCCTCCCCCAAGGTCCGATGTCATTTTTCGGGTTACTAATACAGTGTCTCATGATTGTGAATATGTTGTGATTCATTTGGTATACCTTAGAGTGATGAGAATAGCCATATTAACGTGGTGCTGAGTGAAAACTTTGGACAAAGGGAAATGGCTCTTTGAGGTGTGCAGGAAGAAACGTGTGTTGTCGGGGGTCATGTGAACAAGGTCGATCCGTGCAGGATATGTATATATATTTTTTTTTCTTTCGGACGAGCTCACTTCGCTTGCAGGCGCCTTCGGTTCTCAGCCAATCAGTTGTCTCCGTTGCCGTGACGGAGGGGACGTGTCCTCGTTACGACTTCCCGGTTTTTGGTCCGATTTAGATCTATATAAACAGGGATTTTTTTTATAAGTATATAGATAAGTGATAAAACATTACAAAAAAGCGTTTATTTGTTGAGATAATAATGAAATTACATACCACATGGAAAATGTGCCCGAGAAACCAGTGATTTTTTTCAAATCAATGTTGTTAAGTTCAATGAAATTACATTTTAGATACAATATGAGGTGTAAATTAAACTGTACATGTCGCACCACAATGAGTATAGGGGTCCGTACAAAATCAAAAATATCTTCAAATCACCCCCAAAAACCTACGTCCCCTAACTGGGAAAGCTCGGGCTGGATACCATACCTGGCTAAATAGTTGAAGTTGATTTTTCACCCATTGTGATTTCTCTCGCCTCAAAAACTGAATTATGAGAAATATTTTTCCACCAATAATTCGACTCGCTCCCGACAGTACGATCGAACTTTCTGTTATTCTCGCCGCCGTAGACATTTTTCATCTCGACACACGAAGCGCCCGGAAACGCATTACACGCCTCTTTTTCTGTCATTTTTTGATCTAAATAAATCGTGTGGATCATCTGAATATCCTCTTATTTCACAAATGTATTCTTATGTTGGGAGCCATCTTATAACAACCTCAGCAATGAACGGGCCGATAAGGTAGCTTCAGAGCCTAAGTCCGCCCCGATCATTCTGATCCTCCAACTCAGGATCAGAATGCTCGGGGCGGAATTTGATGCCCGCGCACTCCAGCCCCGCGACGAGACAGGTCTAAGTCGGGACATCTACTCCTCACTTCCACGCGCAGACACATTGCAACGCCCCAGCACTTGGCTCTCACACGTGGCCAAACTCCTGGATTCCTCCCAACTGCGGCAACCTCTCCTCGAGAAGGGCATTCCATAATCCCACCCGGACTTCAAATGCCCGCCGCCGTGGGCACCGGCTCCCATGACCTTTAAATTTACGTCACTCCCGGGCAAAAGGGCGCATGCCACCCGGACAAAGCGCGTGCATTAGCAAATAACGGCATCCGGGCACTGACGCGACCTGGTCATACCGTATATTTTACAGACGGGTCCGTCGAACAACGCAGCCCAAACACGGCTGGAGCTGCCTTCGTCACTGATGGACACATCTTCGGCAGGAGAGTCAGCGACTCCGCGTCCTCTCTTCAAGCCGAGGCCGTGGCGATGCAGGGGGCCCTAAAACATGCCCTTGTATCCCACTCCAATTCCGTGGTCATCCACAATGACTCTCTGAGCCTGATGAGCTGCTTGCAACAGGCAGAGCCCGAAGATAATGTCCACCACCTCACCAACATAATTGCGCTCCTGCACCGTGAAGGACGGAATATCATCATCAACTGGGTGCTAAGCCACGTCGGTGTGCATGAAAACGACCTTGCAGACGCAGCTGCTGCCACAGCCCGCAAAAGTGCCAGTGTTGACGTCCAGGTCCCTCCCAGCAAGAGCCAGCTCCAACTTCGAACCAGGGCATTAGCACGCACGCAGTGGCACCTCCAACACAGGCAGGAGGCGCAAATCTCCCAACGAGCGGGTTGGTACAAAAAGGTGACAGCATATGAGCCTCTAGTCCTCCCCCGCTCCACTCCCAGAAGGATAGAAAAGCTGCTCTTCAGGTTGCGTCTTGAATACCGTTGCTTCTGGCAGCTATCCCCAGAACACCATGGAAGACCGCCGGTGCAACCACTGCCGTGAAAAAAATGCCGACCTCCAACGCTACCTGAGCTATTGCCCCGCCACCTCTTTCCTCAGACGGGGACCACCGGCTCCCCTGAAGGTCTGGTGAGCCGCCTCTGCCGCCTGCAAAACCCCTATGAGCTCCGTCAGCTGCTAGAGTGTCAGCCGCCGCTCTAACAGCTGCAGCCTCTCTTTTCTACTGCCCCCTATCACCCTCTAACTACCTACACTATTCCACCTCCTCTCCACAAGGTGTGTCTTACATAAACACCACCGCACGGGCTCAAACAAAGCCCGTGGGAATGATACTTCACTCCCGAATTTCGAAAAAAAAAAAAAAAAAGTGCCGCCCCCTCCCCCTCCCCTATCACCACTTCCCATCTCCACCCTCCCTTACAGCCTGTTTTAGCTATTGGATTGCGAAATAATTAAACGTATTAAAAAAAAATAATAATGTCCCTATTGCAGACAGGATAAGGGGGAAATATTTCATATTCCGTTAATTTTAGCGTAAAATTCGTATTTTACGGTAAAATATTCAGGTCTCCTATGACCTTTTTTATAATAATTATTTTGCCAGCCTTGTGGGCGGCATGTCCAGACCAGAAATGCTGCCCCAGGGCATATGACCCCCCCCCCCGCCCCTCCCCCCCAAATGAGGGCCCTGCGTAGCTTGGAATGCTACATCGATCTCTCTCCGTGTCTCTATCCCATTTACCTAAACAAGTTTATACATAAATCTCCGATCTACACTATTAACCGTAAACAAATCCTTGGTGGAAAACCCAAGCAAACCACTTAAAAAACATAAAACTTTATCTTTGACCTCTTTCCAGCGTAAGCGACGCTTTGAAGCACTCTTGTCTCGTCAATGGCTGTCACAGGATTACGGAGTCACACCTACCCTTATGGCACTACCTTTATTATACCTTAGAAACGATCGCACTACACCTCATTTTAGGAGAACTAACACAGTTACTTTTATTTCCCCCTCCTCGACCCTTCTCCAAAAGAGACTTCCCTCCAAATTATGACTATGAATATCCTAAACCAAGCACACACAACAAACAAAGCTGACATGTTTGGCTGTTTGGCTCTCCAATACCCAAATGAAAATATTACTTGATTATTTCTTGTTCTGAAGTTTTGAGACCTCCATGCTGATCTTGCGTATTACTTGGTTGTGATATGTCTCGCAAATATCACAATTCCGAATTTTTGTGCAGAAATAGGTGTGTTTGGGGGCACCTAATCGATGCAGTCTCCGTCACTGTCATCTGGCGCAAAATGTCGTTTTTTTTTTTGTTTTGTTTTTGACATATCATTTTTTTTTCTTTTTTTTTACATCTTCTCCTTCTAGTGACCTCACCCACTTCTTTTAACCTCCCCTGTTTCCTCCAGTGACCTATCCCAAAAGAATTGCGATGACATCTCCCATAACCCTTACCACTCTGCTTTTTAAGGACTAACAGTCGGCCAGAGACCATTGTTATTTGCTTCATCTTCGTCGATAGCAGACCTAGTTAGCCTTCGAATTTATAGTTCTTCTCACCCTGAAGAAGCCTCCGTGAGAGGCGAAGAGACTTAAGTTTTAGGTGTTTGTGTCAACAGCTTTTGTACTGTTACATTGTGTTATTGTACCCAGTCCATCAGGGAGCAAGGACGGAAGAACACGGTTACGATTGTTCATACGGGAAGTAACGATGTAGGTAGGGTGAGATCAGAGGAGCTTGTTCGGAATTACAAGGTCCTCCTTCAGGAGATGAAGGAACGTGGGAGCCGTCACGTAGTCTGTGGGATCCTCCCGAGGATCTACGCAGGCTCGTGTTGGAACAGTAGAGCCATAGGGATCAATGATAGGATATCGCAGTTGTGCACACAATTGGGATACCACTTTCTTGATCCTTGGTATCTCTTTTCTAGGCGCCATGACCTTTACGCTTCTGATGGGATCCACCTTACCCGCAGAGGCAAAGATGTTCTTACAAACCTCATTGTGGGAGTTTGTAATGAACTACCTCCTTTTTTAGGGTAGAAGCCCAAAGGGAAGGGGAAATAGAATGTACTTGGGAAAACAGTGTAGAGTATAGCATTAATGTAGAACAATGTGCCAATATAGGACAAAATATAATTTTAGGATATAATGTCGCTAGAGGACGAAATGTCACATTAGGATGTAATGTCATAGGACAAAATGTCGCAATGGGATGTAATGAGAGTGGAGGACAAAAGATCACGATGGGAAGTAATGATAGTGGAGAACAAAATATCACGATAGGATGTAATGATAATGGAGAAAATATCACGATAGGATATAATGTCAGTGAAGGACAAAATATAATTTTAGGAAGGGATACCGGACAGAATGTCAATGAAGGCCAAAATATCATGATAGGATGTAATGTCTCTAGAGGACGAAATGTCACATTAGGATGTAATGTCATAGGACAAAATGTTGCAATGGGATATAATGACAGTGGAGGACAAAAGATCACGATGGGAAGTAATGATAGTGGAGAACAAAATATCACGATAGGATGTAATGATAATGGAGGAGAAAATATCACGGTAGGATATAATGTCAGTGATAGTGGAGAACATAATATCACGATAGGATGTAATGATAATAGAGGAGAAAATATCACGGTAGGATGTAATGATAATAGAGGAGAAAATATCACGGTAGGATATAATGTCAGTGAAGGACAAAATATAATTTTAGGAAGGGATACCGGACAGAATGTCAATGAAGGCCAAAATATCATTATAGGATGTAATGTCGCTAGAGGACGAAATGTCACATTAGGATGTAATGTCATAGGACAAAATGTCGCAATGGGATGTAATGAGAGTGGAGGACAAAAGATCACGATGGGAAGTAATGATAGTGGAGAACAAAATATCACGATAGGATGTAATGATAATGGAGGAGAAAATATCACGGTAGGATATAATGTCAGTGAAGGACAAAATATAATTTTGGGAAGGGATACCGGACAGAATGTCAATGAAGGCCAAAATATCAAGATAGGATGTAATGTCAGTGGAAGACAAAAGATCACGATGGGATGTAATTATAGTGGAGGAAAAAATATCATGTACTTTAATGCTCGCAGTATTAGGAACAAATTTCAAGAAATACAGGCGTATGTCAAAAGCGAAAATCCCGATATGATAGGAATAACTGAGACATGGTTAAATGGTACAGAGTTCGAAGCTGAATTTAATATTGCGGGATTTAAATACTTTCATCAGGATAGAAACCACAAGAAAGGTGGGGGTGTTCTATTGTACGTTAAAAACAATGTTCATGCTTGTGTTTTAGAGAAAGTGAAACAGGATGCATATGATAGTTTGTGGGTTGAGTTAACCCAAACAAATGGACAAATAATTAATATAGGTGTAATATATAGCCCAAAGACATTATCATTAGCAGACGACCAACTGTTATTTCAAGAACTGTCTAGTTTCTGCAACCGGGATTTATTGATAATGGGTGATTTCAATTTTACTGACATTGATTGGATGACCCTTGAACATGGCCATATAGGTAGTCGCTTGATTGATTTTCTTGGTGACAATTACTTAATTCAGCATGTAAAAAAGCCCACAAGATATGGAAACTTACTCGATCTTTTGATCACTAGCCGCGAAAGCATGGTAACTGATGTAGAAGTCGGTGAATCTGTTGCAAATAGCGATCACAACTTAGTTAGATTCAAACTCCTAAACAATTTTAGAATAGATACTTGTGTATCTAAAATATCTGATTTCAGTAAAGCTCAGTTCATAGGACTACGTCAGGAGCTTCAGCTTACAGATTGGGAGGCAAAATTAAGCGAAAGACCTGTAGATCAGATGTGGGAAATATTTCAAAATACGCTCACTAAGATGATTCAAACTTACATTCCTTTTAAGGACAGACGTCCCCCCAAATCAGGCTCGCCCAAAGTGGCTCGACAAAGAAACTGAAAAAAGGATTGCTAAAAAGAGACAGGCTTATAAGAAATATAAGTGCTCGGGTGCATCTAATGACTATGAAAGTTATGTATCAATACAGAGAGATTTAAAAAAGACAATAAGAAAAAGAAAACGACAATACGAAATGAAAATCGCTGATAAATCCAAAGAGAATCCCAAAGAATTCTATAGTTACATTAGAGATAAAAAGGTTGTTAGGAATCACATTGGTCCACTATTATCTGCTGACGGTCAACTTGAATATTCAAATGAAGGAATGTGTAATATCTTAAACAATTATTTTAGCTCGGTATTCGTAAACGAAACACCTCAAAGTGAATTCCAAACTGAAACCTGTGAAAAGTCTGGGGTAAACTTACTCACTACGGTAAATATAACAAAAGAAAATATTAAAAGGTGTATAGACAAACTCAAAGTTAATAAAACACCAGGGCCGGACGGTTGGCATCCAAGAATCTTAAAGGAAATAAAAAATGAGATTGTTGTTCCATTAGAAATTATTTTCAAGAAATCCATCATATCCGGAGATGTCCCAAGAGAATGGAAGCTAGCTAACGTTACTCCCATATTCAAAAGAGGTGACAAAAAGAAACCAAATAACTATAGGCCTATAAGTTTGACTTCAATCGTAGGAAAAATAATGGAAACTATCATCAGAGATGCTATCGAACATCATTTAGAAAGTAACCGTTTGATAAATGATAGCCAGCATGGTTTCAGATGGAAACGTTCTTGCGTGACTAACTTACTCGAATTCTACAACACAGTTATCTCCAATTATGACAAAAGGAACAATACAGATTTAATATATCTAGACTTTGCAAAAGCTTGATACCGTCCCACACGAAAGACTATTTACTAAATTAGCTTTGCATGGAATAAGTGGTAGCCTATTAGGTTGGACTAGTAATTGGTTGAATGGTCGAAAACAGAGAGTTGTTTTAAATGGAAAAACTTCTGGATGGAAAAGTGTTGCAAGTGGAGTTCCTCAGGGTTCCGTTCTTGGGCCACTTCTATTCATAGTATATATAAATGATATAGACCATGGACTAAAATCTACTGTTTCCAAATTTGCTGATGATACAAAAATGTGCGGAGTGGCAAATGATCACTCAAACCAATTAGATATTCAAGAAGATTTAGATCAATTACAGCAATGGTCTGAAAAGTGGCTAATGAAATTTAACACAAGTAAATGCAAGGTAATGCACATAGGTAAAAATAACAGTAAGTACGATTACAAGTTATTTGGTAATTCGTTGACAAAAGTGGATAGTGAAAAAGATCTCGGCGTAATTATCAGTAACGACCTCAAATCATCCAAGCAGTGTATTTCAGCCTCTGAGAAAGCAAATAAGATTCTGGGACTGATTGCGCGATCTTTTGATTTCAAAAGTCCATCACTCATTAACAAGCTATATAAATCGTTAGTTCGTCCACATTTGGAATATGCTGTTTCTGTATGGTCACCGAATCTCATTAAAGACATTGACAGACTGGAAAAAGTACAACGGCGAGCCACAAAACTGATTCCAAATATCAAAAATAAATCATACGAAAATCGACTAAAACACATGAATCTGTTTTCCCTAAAAAAGCGTAGACTCAGAGGTAACTTGATACAGGTCTTTAAGATTTTAAAGGGAATTGACAACATCAAAAGTGACAAAATTTTCACATTGAATGAGAATCAGACAAGAAACAATGGTCTCAAACTATCCGGAAATAGATTCAATTTGGAAGTAGGTAGAAACAACTTTGCCAACCGTGTGGTTAATGAATGGAATAAACTTCCTGCACAGGTAGTGCAATGTAGTTCAGTTCGAAGCTTTAAGAATCAGTTAGATAAATACCTAAGATGCTGTAATGATTATAATTTATCTTATATTATTTGCTTTTGTTTTGTTATCATTTGTCTGTCTGATTTTCATTTATTATTAGTTATATGTCAATTTATTATTATTTACTATTTACCTGTTTGTTTATTATTTAACTATACCTATGCATTTATTTATGTATTCTATTTGTTATTTACATTATTATAGTTTTTATTTATTGTTTTATTATTAATATGATTTTTTTTTCGCATCCGACCTAGATATGGATCAAAAGGTCTCCTGTCGGCATGCTCCGCCTTTGTAATCTTTGTAAACTAGCATTCAGCAGCGCCTTTTACTGCACCCTCTTCATGATTTTGAAATCATAAATTATTATGTTCATACTTTGAACTATGACAACAAAAAGTTATTCTTCAAACTGAAGAATTTGAATCGTAAGATAGCCAAAGCTATTAGCGCAGTTGACTTCAATATATATATATATATATATATATATATATATATATATATATATATAAGTATGTGTGTATGTATATGTATATATATGTATGTATATGTGTATGTATGTGTATGTATGTGTATATATATGTATATATATATATTCATATATACATATATATATGTAGTTACATGTATGTATATACTGTACATGTGTATGTACGTGTATGTGTATATATTATATTATTTTATATGTATATATATATATGTATATATGTATTTATATGTATATATATATGTATATGTGCGTTAATATATGTATATATTCAATTTGGAAGTTGGTAGAAACAACTTTGCCAAACGTGTAATTAATGAATGGAATAAACTTCCTGCACAGGTAGTACAATGTGGTTCAGTTCGAAGCTGTAAGAATTATTTAGATAAACACCTAAGCAAGATGCTGTAATGATTATAATTTATTTTATATTATTTGTTTTTTGTTTTGTTATCATTTGTCTGTTTGATTTTCATTTATTATTAGTTATATGTCAATTTATCATTATTTACTATTTACCTGTTTGTTTATTATTTAACTATACCTATGCATTTATTTATGTATTTTATTTGATATTTAATTATTATAAAAAAAAAAATCGCATCCGACCTAGATATGGACCAAAAGGTCTCCTGTCGGCATGCTCCGCCTTTGTAATCCTTTGTACTTTGCCCCACATATGTACCCAGTCCTACTAGCTAATCCAAAACCATGAACTTGGATTTTTTTCGGCAACGGTGTGATATTGTCCGTGAAGACAGAAGCTATGGTAAATTGTAGGAGGCAAAACGCAAGCAGCTAGGTCATTTAATTCTGTCAACTATATCTCTGAATAAACCTAAGAATCAACAATTCCGACTCAATTTGCTGAAAACGAACACTGTTGTTCCTGAAATGTGATTGTGGAATACAAAACACGAACTTTAGAAAATGCATGTTTATTGCAAGTGATCATACCAAAAATAAACAAGTAATGGGTACGATGGTAGGATTCCATTGAATTGAGTGTAGAAAAAATACCTGGACAAGAAAAAAATACATGTAGACTAGAACAATGCATTTCGAAAGGAAAACACGGACACACGAATAACACATAAACTAATGTTTACTTCGAGTTTCATTTATTGAAAACGGTTGGCAGCTGTTTTCGTGGATCCCCAATCCACGAACTGTCACTTACATTATATTAGTTTAAGATATCTGATGATGCATTCAGGTAGTACGTTAATTCATTTAAGTTACTGTGTATATCGTGGTGTTCAGCAGAGAAGCGTCGCACAGGAATGATAAACCAACCGAGAAAAGTTTTCCTGCCGAGATCAGGTTAAGCCGAATGTCGCCATCGTCTGCAGACGTCGTCGTACTAAAAGAAGCGAAGCACAAAATAGACTCCCTTATTGTACTCCAGCTTAGTCAGTGTTTAGCGAAAATCCCCCTTTTATCACGCTTTCAGCTCGGAACTTATTTCGTGTGGAGCTGACATAACAAATAACTTAGTACCTAGTGCTTTATCAATCCTGTGCGACGTTCAATGCTTCCCGAACGCCTTCTACTACCCATTCCGTTTTGTTTTCCTCCCTATAGTTCGTGCAGAGCAAAATTGGGAGAGAGAATGGAACTCCAGTTTCCATACTCCTGAACACGTAACGGAATTCTACGTTACTATGCATCATGTTAGAGAAATATTTGTGACATTTGTTTGCTGATGACACAAAAATATGTAAGAAGAACACATATGGAAATATGTGGATGACTTGTAGGAGAATAGGCCTATATATGAAGCGAGAAAATAGTCCGATATCGGGTTATTTAAATTCCATCCTGAGACATCCAATTATCTTGCATAGAGAAATATGTACAATATATTCTATGAAGATTTTTTTTAGGATTACAATCGTTTACGTAAACAATATTCCATCTAGTTTTTTGCTGAGTGTGCGCAGAAATTTGCCTGTGTGCAAACTTTGCCTTCTCTGAAAAATATGTGCTTGCACCCATCTGATCATATAAGCAAATACGCACAATTTGTAAGTTTGTATTACATATTACATCTACCAAACCGATTATTGGTTTGACGGTTGGCAAGTTACCGTATTTTTTTTAGAATTTATAAGTTCATGTTTAGGTGGAACTTTATTGAATGGATTTTAATATAATTTTAAAATCTTGTGTGCGCACATGTCTTTATGTACGCTAGTTTTAAAACGTGCGCGCGCACATGCAGGTATGTAAATGCCACTTTGATTGTTCTTGTTAGATTATAAGTTTCTCCAAAAAATCTTATTTATATGTTTCTCAGGTGACATATTGTTCATAACAATGACTCCCAGGACCTTCTCATTTTCAACTTTTTTTTATTCTTCCTTCTCCCAATTTATAGGATCCTGTTATTCTGTTTTTGCTTTTTCCAAATTCCATTATACTACACTTTTTTGTGTTGAACTCCATCTCCCACTTCCTACTCCATTCCCATACTTGATTTAGATCACTCTGTAGTGACTCACAATCTTGTTCTGTGTTCACTTTTTTAATAGTTTTGCATCATCTGCAAAGAAGCTCATATATATTTCAATTTCTTCATCCATATCATTAATATATATAGCAAGCATTATTGGGACCAGAACTGTTCCTTGTGGAACACCATTTATTACTTCATCCCAATTTGAGTGTTTGTCTCTTATCACTACTCTCATTTTTCTTTCTTGAAAAAAATCTTCCATCCATTTAAGTAGTTTGCCCTGTATTCCTCCTTCAGTTTCTAATTTCTTAAGCAACTTCTTATGTGGTACTTTGTCAAAAGCTTTTTTTATGTCTAGAAATGCACAATCAGCCAATCCATCTCTTGTATTATATCTATTAGCCTTGAGTAGAAACATATTAAATTGGTGACGCATGATCGTCCTTGTCTGAATCCAAATTGCCTTGGATTTAGCACTTTTTTTTCTAAATATTTTACCCATCTATTTTTGACAATTCTTTCACAAATGTTTGCTATTGTACTTGTTAGAGAGACTGGTCTATAGTTGGTAGGGTCTTCTTTATTTCCTCCTTTATATATAGGTACTATATTTGCTTTTTTCCAATCTTCTGGAACTTTTCCTTCTTTCAAGGAACTGTTTATTATGCTATGTATTTTGTCTGCCAGTTCATTCCTGCATTCTTTCAAAATCCAGTTTGCTATTTCATCTGGTCCATGCGATGTTCTGACATCAAGATTACTCAAATGTGTTAATATTTCATTCTTTGTTACTTCTATTTCTTTCATGGGAGGGACTTTCTCTTCCCATTCGATCTCTTCAGGTTGTATGTTCTCCCTTGTAAACACTGATTTAAAATGTTTGTTCATAATTTCTGCCATTTCTATTTCCTCTGTGTATTCAACTCCTCCTTGTCGTAATTTCTCTAAATCTTGTTTGTTTTTCAGTTTGTTGTTTACAAATCTGTAAAATAGTTTTGGTTGATCTTTACATTTTTCTATGACATCTTTTTCATATTTTCTCTTTTCCTCTCTGCACGTTTGTACATATTCATTTCTATAACAAGTATATATTTTCCATTTTCAGGTTTTTTGTTTTTCTTCCATTTGGTCCAAGCTTTATCTCTTTTGTCTTTCAACTCCTTACAATTTTTGTTGTACCAGCAGAGAATATTCTTTTTCTTGTTTTTTGTCTTGGGACATACTTTTCCACTCTTTTTATTTTTTATTTTTATAAATTTTTCTCAAAATATTCCATTTCTCTTCCACTGTTGTTTCTTCTTTGTATATTCTTTCCCAGTTTTCTTTTTGAAAGAATTCTCTTATTTTATATAAAAAAATCATACATCATTCTTCCTTTTCTATATTGTTCATTTCTTTTCATGTATTTCTCCTCATTTAGTTCCAGTTCAATCAATATGTGGTCACTTTTACTTATTGGTGTCTTATATTCAATCTTTTCCACAATTTTAGGTTCAGATGTGATTATTAGGTCTAGTCTCGATGGTTCTTCTTCATTTCTATACCTAGTGTTCTCTTGTATCCATTGTGTCATTGTATGGTCAATAATCATCTCGAGTAGAACATTTCCCCATGAGTCGTCTCCACCCTTTACTGTCATCTCTTCCCAGCAGACTTCTTTGCAATTAAAGTCGCCCATTATAACTATTCTTCCTCCATCTTCCATTATCTTATTTAATGTTATCTTTGTGTCTTCTAACATACTTTTATGTTCACTCTCTTCCCACGAGGCTGTTTTTGGGGGCACATAGTTTATTACAAACTTTCTGCTCTTCTTATCTCTGTCTTCCACTTCGATCATAATCATCTCTACTGTATTCTTTCCATATGTGACACACCTCACGTTTATATCCTTCTTAGTCAGGAACATAACTCCACCCCCTTGTTTTGTCTCTCTGTTTCTAATCCAATAATTATATGCATTATGTCCTACACTGTTGGGTGGTAGTGGACCTTTTAATTTTGTTTCTACAATTCCCATTATGCCCGGTTCTTTTTCCTTCAGATAATCATTCAGCTCATTCAATCCTGTTATTAATCCATCTATATTTGTGTAAGACACTCTTAATTTTCTGCTATTTCCATTGTATTCTCTGTTTCCCTTTTGTTTTTCTCTAGTATGTCGTATTTCCTTACTTTCATATTCACTACTCTAATAGAATTTATCTTTTTCTGACTCTGTTCTGTTCTCGTTTTTTTCCTTAGCTTCTTGTCTTTTCATTTTTTCCTCCTCTCTTTCTTCTTTATTCATTTCTCTTTTTATCCATACCTTTTTATATTGTTCACTGTTTGATAAGATATTCTCTGCCGTCGTTTGTGACCTGAATTTAATCTTAATTGGTCTGGTCTTATCTGTACTATACTTTCCGAGTCTAAACACATCTTCAATTTGTTTCATGATTTCAGGTTCATCTTCCTGAACTAATTCTAGTAAACTGCTTACTTTTTCTTTTTCCTCTTTGATTCTTGTGGTTCTATTTAGGTTATACTTCTCTTTCATTCCTAATATAATTATGCATTTCTTTTTATCTGCTAAATCTCTTACTATATTCTCCTTCTGTCTCATCACTTTAATAACTGAGTCTTCAGTTTGTTCTTTCATTTGCTGTTTTATTATGTCAGTAAATGCAACTTTACTGTTTTCTTGGATTTTTTCCAACCCTGCGCTTCTTTTGCTATGGCCTCTTTATTATCATTATTATTCCTCTTTAATTCCCCATTCTCCTCTTTTACTTCTTTTAACTGTCTTTTTAATTCTTCTATTTCTTTGGTTAAGTTTTTGTTCACCTTCTCAAGTTCTTCCAATTTTTCAACTCTTTGCACAATCTTTGCTATGTTACCGAACCTCTTCTCCCAATGTTCGGTCATTTGTTCAAGTTTTTCCTCTAGTCTTGCTAATCGGGGGAGGTTGGTATCCCACCCCCCTCATTAAATCCCTGGAAATTATTATCCTCACCTTCCATTGTGCTGCTCTTATCTATATTTGTAACCTTTATATTTTTGTTAATCCCTTCTCCAAAATCATCCTCAGTCCTCCGCTTGTTTACAAGACGCCTGGCCTCCTGTATTGGCAAGTGAAAACTTGGATGATGCTTTGTTTGATTTGTGTCACGCTGCCAAGTTTGCGGGCGCCTGGACCTACACAAGTCGTGAGAATAGACAAGGAGATGCATATCAGAGGAATCGTCGAGGATGTCGAGGGCCATTCCAATGTGAGTCCTGAAGAAACTTCCGATTCAAATCTGTGACCCAGGTGAGTACTATCTGAATAGGCAATCAGTGCCAGGTGCAGAGGGATGTAGAACTCGCTGGAACAAGTACTTTGAGAAGTGTTGGTTGCAGATTTACCGATAAATGAAACTCCGTGCTCTCTGGTTGAGGTCAGAGAAGAATTAAATGGAATGAAAATAAGAATAAACAAATGGATAATAAAATAAAGTTGGTCGTCCCAATCTGGATAGTTCACGCCCGGCAAATCAACAACTGGCCGGATGTAAATCAAGTTCTTGTGGAGCGCTGACGTGAGATTCAACTGGAGGCGCGTGACTGCGGCCGAAGCCGCCTCTCTTGCCCTGTTTAGCACTTGGACTGTTGGGGCAAGTATCAATTAAATCGAAGATGAGAGCGGAATTTGAACTCACAACTAAGCGTATGCGAGACCAACACGCTTCCTATTACGCCACCAGTGCATATCGATTAAGGTTTGTAGAAACCATGAGCACTGAACAAATCATGGTGCGCCCATATTTATTTAATGATAAAAAATAAATACTAATACTTAACACCCTCAATAATATAATGTTAGCAATATTTCATTTTTAATTTTTTTGGTGTGTAATTTTCTCTTTTTCGTATATTGTGGGCCGGGGCGTCCGCAGGTATTTCTTTAGGGGAAGTGGGCAAAACTAAAAATATTATATATATATATATATATATATATATATATATATATATATATATATATATATATATATATATATATATATATATATATATATATATATATATATATGGTTAATGGTATAGGTATATATATCAAGATATACATTTAAAATTCCCACCATAGGCATATATTTTTATGATGTAAATTTCAACTTTCTTCAATCATACACTGATATACTATAACTTAAGAAATTAACCAAATTATACGTGACGACCGGCAAAGTTTCAAACACAATCTGGATTTCTTGGGGGGGATCTGCCCCCCTTGCACCTCAGAGCGTATATAATTCTTTTTGTAGGCTTTGGTTCGGCCACATTTGAAATATATATATATATATATATATATATATATATATATATATATATATATATATATATGTGTGTGTGTGTGTGTGTGTGTGTGTGTGTGTGTGTGTGTGTGTGTGTGTGTGTGTTTTTGTGTGTGTGTGTGTGTGTGTGTGTGTGTGTGAGTGAGTGAAGTGAGTGGTGTAAAAATGTGAAATACCCGAGAAGTGTCACACTTTTCGGGTTTTTCACATTTTTACACACACGCACACACACACACACACACACACACACACACACACACACACACACACACACACACACACACACACACACACACACACACACACACACACACACACACACACACACACACACACACACACACACACTTCAACGAATGGACGGCTTAAAAGACGTTCTGAAGAAAAGTGAAGTCTGTGGATCCCAACGCAAAGAGAAGTGCCTAGTGTTTTTGCAGGGTGGGGGGAAATTGCTCGTGGAGTAGTGGGAACGTAGGGAAAGAGGAAAAGGGGAGGGATTACTGAGGGAAATGGAAGGAAATGAGGAGGGAGTAGACTTTGCCCAGCCAGACAAGCGGAAGGTAAACAAAAGACTTAGCGAGAATCAAATGTCTAATAAAAATGTAAAGATTAGAAGTATAGAGAGGAGCAATACAGAAGAAAGTGACGAGAATATGTTCCAGGGATTTAAAGAGGGTGGGGGGGACACAACCCCCCCCCCCCCCGACTGATAAGACTAGAGGAGAGAGTTGATAAGGTGATCGAGGACTTGGAGCGTAAGTTAGGTAACGTAGACTCCATTTTCCAAAGAATTGAAAGGTTGGAACAACTAGAGAAGGCTAACAGAAACTTAACTGAAGAAATAGAGGACCTAAAAAGACAGTTAGGAAATGTAAAGGAGGAGAATGAGAAATTGAAGAAGAATAGTAATGAAAACAGTGAGAAAATAGCTACAGAAGCTAAAAATTGGAGAATAACTCAAGAAGGGAATAAGGTTTCATTCACTGACATAGTCAAACAGCAATTGAAAGAACATAATGAAGACTCAGTTATTAAAGTGATGAGACAGAAGGAGAATATAGTAAGAGAATTAGCTGACAAAAAGAAATGTATAATTATATTAGGAATGGAAGAGAAACATAACCCAGATAGAACCGCAAGAATCAAGGAGGAAAATGAAAGAGTAAGCAGTTTATTAAAATTAGTCCAGGAAGATGAACCAGAAATTATAAAGGAAATTGAGGAAAAATTCAGACTCGGAAAATATAGTACAGATAAGACCAGACCAATTAAGATTAAATTCAGGTCACAAACAACAGCAGAGAAAATTCTATCCAAGACAGGGAAACTAGCAACAAATGATCAATATAAAAAGGTATGGATAAAAAGAGAAATGAATAAGGAGGAAAGAGAGGCAGAAAAGCAGAAAAGAATTGAAGCTAAGGCAAAAAACGAGGAAAGAACGGAGTCAGAGAAAGAGAGATTCTATTGGAGAGTAGTGAACATGAAAATAAAGCAGTTCGACATACTAAAGAAAAACATAAGGGAAACAGAGAATACAATGGAAGTGGCAGAAAACTAAGAGTGTCTTACACAAATATAGATGGATTGATAACAGGATTGAATGAACTGAATGATTATTTGAAAGAAAAAGAACCAGACATAATGGGAATTGTAGAAACAAAATTAAAAGGCCCACTACCACCCAACAGTGTAGGACATGATACATACAATTATTGGATTAGAAACAGAGAGAAAAAACAAGGGGGTGGAGTTATGTTCCTGACTAAGAAGGATATAAACGTGAAAGGTGTCATATATGGAAAGAATACAGTAGAGATGATTATGATAGAAGTGGAAGACCGAGATAAGAAGAGCAGAAAATTTGTGATCAATTATGTGCCTCCGAAAACAGCCTCATGGGAGGAGAGTGAACATAAAAGTATGTTAGAGGACACAAAGATAGCATTAACTAAAATAATGGAAGACGGAGGAAGAATAGTTATGATGGGCGACTTTAATTGCAAAGAAATCTGCTGGGAAGAAATGACAGTAAAGAGTGGTGATGACTCATGGGGAAATGCTCTACTTGAGATGATTACTGACCATTCAATGACACAATGGATACAAGAGAACACTAGGTATAGAAATGAAGAAGAACCATCGAGGCTAGACTTAATAATTACATCTGAACCTAGAATAGTGGACAAGATTGAATATAAAACACCAATAGGTAAAAGTGACCACATATTGATTGAACTGGAACTTAATGAAGAAAAATATATGAAAAGAAATGAACAATATAGAAAAGGAAGAATGATGTATGAAAAAACAAACTTTGATAAAATAAGAGAATTCTTCCAACAAGAAAACTGGGAAGAAATATACAAAGAAGAAACAACAGTGGAAGAGAAATGGAATATTTTGACAAAAATTTACAAAAAAGGAGTGGAAAAGTATGTCCCAAGACAAAAACAAGAAAAAGAATATGTAAAATGCTGGTACAACAAAAGTTGTAGGGAGTTAAAGGACAAAAGAGACAAAGCCTGGAACAGATGGAAAAAAGACAGAAGACCTGAAAAATGGAAAATATATACTGGTTATAGAAATGAATATGTACAAAAGTGCAGAGAGGAAAAAAGAAAATATGAAAAAGATGTTATAGAAAAGTGTAAAGATCAACCAAAACTATTCTACAGATTTGTAAACAATAAACTGAAAAACAAACAAGACTTAGAGAAATTAAGACAAGGAGGAGTTGAATACACTGAGGAAATGGAAATGGCAGAAATTATGAACAAACATTTTAAATCAGTGTTTACAAGGGAAAATATACAACCTGAAGAGATTGAGTGGAAGGAAAAAGTCCCCCCTATGGAAGAAATAGAAGTAACAAAGAATGAAATATTGACACACTTGGGTAATTTTGATGTCAGAAAATCGCATGGGCCAGATGAAATAGCAAATTGGATTCTGAAAGAATGCAGGAATGAACTGGCAGACAAAATACATAGCATAATAAGCAGTTCCTTAAAAGAAGGAAAAGTTCCAGAAGATTGGAAAAAAGCAAATATAGTACCTATATATAAAGGAGGAAATAAAGAAGAACCTACCAACTATAGACCAGTCTCTCTAACAAGTACAATAGCAAAAATATGTGAAAGAATTATCAAAAGTAGATGGGTAAAATACTTGGAAAAAAACAACGTACTAAATCCAAGGCAATTTGGATTCAGACAAGGACGATCATGCGTCACCAATTTAATATGTTTCTATTCAAGGCTAATAGATATAATACAAGAAAGAGATGGATGGGCTGATTGTGCATTTCTAGACCTAAAAAAAGCTTTTGACAAAGTACCACATAAGAAGTTGCTTAAGAAATTAGAATATGAAGGAGGAATACAAGGTAAATTGCTAAATTGGATGGAAGACTTTTTGCAAGAAAGAAAAATGAGAGTAGTGATAAGAGATCAGCACTCAAAATGGAATGAAGTAATAAGCGGTGTCCCGCAGGGAACAGTTCTGGCCCCAATAATGTTTGCTATATATATTAATGATATGGATGAAGGAATTGAAAGCTATATGAGCTTCTTTGCAGATGATGCAAAATTACTGAAAAGAGTGAAAACTGAAGAAGATTGTGAATCACTACAGAGAGATCTAAATAAAGTACAAGAATGGAGTAGGAAGTGGGAGATGGAGTTCAATACAAAAAAGTGTAGTATAATGGAATTTGGAAAAAGCAAAAACAGAATAACAGGATCATATAATTTGGGAGAAGAAGGAATAAAAAAAGTAGAAAATGAGAAGGACCTGGGAGTCATTGTTATGAATAATATGTCACCTGAGAAACATATAAATAAGATTTTTGGAGAAACTTATAATTTAATAAGAACAATCAAAGTGGCATTTACATACCTGGATGAAGAAATGGTGAGGAAAATCCTAATCACCCTGATAAGACCAAGATTGGAATATGCAGCAACGATATGGTCACCAAGTACAAAAAAATGTATAAAAAAACTTGAAAGAATACAAAGAGCAATTACAAAACTGGCACCAACACTCTCAAAACTATCATATGAAGAGAGACTACAAAAACTTAAACTACAGACACTAGAGCAAAGAAGAGAGAGAGGAGATTTGATAGCTATTTACAGAATCATGAAAGGCATAGAAATTACTGATAGAGAGAATCTGATAAAATGGGATGACAGAAATACAAGAGGACACGGAAAGAAAATAAAAAAAGACAGCTATAGAAGAGATTTTAAAAAGAACAGCTTTCCTCACAGAGCAATAGACAGTTGGAACAAGTTAGATGAGAAAGTGGTGTGTGCAAAAACAATACATGAATTTAAAAATAGTTTAGATAAAATGAGATATGAAGACGGGACACCACGAGCATAGCTCCCCTTCCCGTAAAATACAACTAGATAAATACACACACACACACACACTTTCGTCGGATTCACGGCGTGGATTGGAACTCCGGAAAAAAAAACGCATTTTTCGTGGATCTCAACTACAAGGAAGTACCTTATTGTATTTGTAGGGAAGGGGAATTCTCGTGTAGTAAAAAGGTAATGAAAGGGGAGAAGGGGAGGGATTACTGAGGGAAATGGAAGAAAATGAGGAGGGAGACAAACGAGCTCCCCCTGACAGCAGGAAAAATGTAAACAAAAGATCAGCTGATGACACTGGGAAAATCGAAAATATCAGTAAAAGCATTAAGATTAGAAATATAGATATGAGCAGCACAATGGAAGGTGAAGAAAATAATTTCCAGGGATTTAATGAGGGGGGGGGGAGGATACCAACCTCCCCTGATTGGCAAGGCTAGAGGAAAAACTTGAACAAATGACTGAACATTGGGAAAAGAGGTTCGGTAACATAGCAAAGATTGCCCAAAGAGTTGAAAAACTGGAAGAACTTGAGAAGGTGAACAAAAACTTAACTAAAGAAATAGAAGATTTAAAAAGGCAGTTAAAAGAAGTAAAAGAGGAGAATGAGGAATTAAAGAGGAATAATAAAGACAATAAAGAAGCCATAGCAAAGGAAGCACAGGGTTGGAAAAAGATCCAAGAATACAGTAGAGTTGCATTTACTGACATAATTAAACAGCAAATGAAATAACAAACTGAAGACTCAGTTATTAAAGTGATGAGACAGAAGAATATAGTAAGAGACTTAGCAGATAAAAAGAAATGTATAATTATATTAGGAATGGAAGAGAAATATGGCCTAAATAGAACCACAAGAATCAAAGAGGAAAAAGAAAAAGTAAGCAGTTTACTAGAATTAGTTCAGGAAGATGAACCTGAAATCATGAAACAAATTGAAGAGATGTTTAAACTCGGAAAGTATAGTACAGATAAGTCCAGACCAATTAAGATTAAATTCAGGTCACAAACGACGGCAGAGAATATCTTAGCAAAAACAGGGAAACTAGCAGCAAGTGAACAATATAAAAAGGTATGGATAAAAAGAGAAATGAATAAAGAGGAAAGAGTGGAGGGAAAAAAAAGACATAAAGCTAAGGGAAAAAACGAGAACAGAACAGAGTCAGAAAAAGATAAATTCTATTGAAGAGTAGTGAATATGAAAATAGGGATATACGACATACTAGAAAAAAACAAAAGGGAAACAGAGAATACAATGGAAGTGGCAGAAAACTAAAAGTGTCTTACACGAATATAGATGGATTAATAACAGGACTGAATGAGCTGAATGATTATCTGAAGGAAAAAGAACCGGACATAATGGGAATTGTAGAAACGAAATTAAAAGGTCCACTACCACCCAACAGTGTAGGCAATGATGCATATAATTATTGGATTAGAAACAGAGAGAAAAAGCAAGGGGGTGGAGTTATGTTCCTGACTAAGAAGGATATAAACGTGAGGTGTGTCACATATGGAAAGAATACAGTGGAGATGATTATGATCGAAGTGGAAGACAGAGATAAGAAGAGCAGAAAGTTCGTGATAAATTATGTGCCTCCAAAAACAGCCTCGTGGGAAGAGAGTGAACATAAAAGTATGTCAGAAGACACAAAGATAACATTAATTAAGATAATGGAAGATGGAGGAAGAATAGTTATAATGGGCGACTTTAATTGCAAAGAAGTCTGCTGGGAAGAGATGACTGTAAAGGGTGGAGACGACTCATGGGGAAATGTTCTACTCGAGATGATTATTGACCATACAATGACACAGTGGATACAGGAGAACACTAGGTATAGAAATGAGGAAGAATCATCGAGACTAGACCTAATAATCACATCTGAACCTAAAATAGTGGAAAAGATTGAATATAAAACACCAATAAGTAAAAGTGACCACATATTGATTGAACTGGAACTAAATGAGGAGAAATACATGAAAAGAAATGAACAATATAGAAAAGGAAGAATGATGTATGAAAAAACAAACTTTGATCAAATAAGAGAATTCTTTCAAAAAGAAAGCTGGGAAGAAATATACAAAGAAGAAACAACAGTGGGAGAGAAATGGAATATTTTGACAAAATTTTACAAAAAAGGAGTGGAAAAGTATGTCCCAAGACAAAAAACAAGATAAAGAATATATAAAGTGCTGGTACAGCAAAAGTTGTAAGGAGTTGAAAGACAAAAGAGATAAAGCTTGGACCAAATAGAAGAAAAACAAAAGACCTGAAAAATGGAAAATATATACTTGTTATAGAAATGAATATGTACAAGTGTGCAGAGAGTAAAAGAGAAAATATGAAAAAGATGTCATAGAAAAATGTAAAGATCAACCAAAACTATTTACAGATTTGTAAACAACAAACTGAAAAACAAACAAGATATTTAGAGAAATTACGACAAGGAGGAGTTGAATACACAGAGGAAATAGAAATGGCAGAAATTATGAACAAGCATTTTAAATCAGTGTTTACAAGGGAGAACATACAACCTGGAGAGATCGAATGGAAAGAGAAAGTCCCCCCTATGAAAGAAATAGAAGTAACAAAGAATGAAATAATGAAACACTTGAGTAATCTTGATGTCAGAAAATCGCATGGACCAGATGAAATAGCAAACTGGATTTTGAAAGAATGCAGGAATGAACTGGCAGACAAAATACACAGCATAATAAACAGTTCCTTGAAAGAAGGAAAAGTTCCAGAAGATTGAAAAACAAAACAAAAACAAATATAGTACCTATATATAAAGGGGGAAATAAAGAAGACCCTACCAACTATAGACCAGTCTCTCTAACAAGTACAATAGCAAACATTTGTGAAAGAACTGTCAAAAATAGGTGGGTAAAATATTTAGAAAAAAAAAGTGCTAAATCCAAGGCAATTTGGATTCAGACAAGGACGATCATGCGTCACCAATTTAATATGTTTCTACTCAAGGCTAATAGATATAGTACAAGAAAGAGATGGATGGGCTGATTGTGCATTTCTAGACATAAAAAAATCTTTTGACAAAGCCACATAAGAAGTTGCTTAAGAAATTAGAAACCGAAGGAGGAATACAGGGCAAACTGCTTAAATGGACGGAAGACTTTTTGTAAGAAAGAAAAATGAGAGTAGTGATAAGAGACAAACACTCAAATTGGGATGAAGTAATAAGTGGTGTTCCACAAGGAACCGTTTTGGCCCCAATAATGCTTGCTATATATATTAATGATATGGATGAAGAAATTGAAAGTTATATGAGCTTCTTTGCAGATGATGCAAAACTATTAAAAAAAGTGAACACGGAAGAAGATTGTGAATCACTACAGAGTGATCTAAATAAAGTCTGGGAATGGAGTAAGAAGTGGGAGATGGAGTTCAATACTAAAAAGTGTAGTATAATGGAATTTGGAAGAAGCAAAAACAGAATAACAGGATCATATAAATTGGGAGAAGAAAGTATAAAAAAAAGTTGAAAATGAGAAGGACCTGGGAGTCATTGTTATGAATAATATGTCACCTGAGAAACAAATAGATAAGATTTTTGGTGAAACTTATAATTTAATAAGAACAATCAAAGTGG
The DNA here is from genome assembly GCF_046742065.1 of Oratosquilla oratoria. NCBI lineage: Eukaryota > Metazoa > Arthropoda > Malacostraca > Stomatopoda > Squillidae > Oratosquilla > Oratosquilla oratoria. Next base: position 37,337,535 of record NC_134782.1, read on the forward strand.
CATTTACATACCTTGATAAAGAAATGGTGAAGAAAATACTAATCACTTTGATAAGACCAAGATTGGAATATGCAGCAACGATGTGGTCGCCAAGTACAAAAAAATGTATAAAAAAAAACTTGAAAGAATACAGAGAGCAATTACAAAATTGGCACCAACACTCTCAAAAATATCATATGAAGAGAGACTAGCAAAACTTGAGCTACAGACACTAGAGCAAAGTAGAGAAAGAGAGGAGATTTGATAACTATTTACAGAATCATGAAAGGCATAGAAATTATTGATAGAGAGGATCTAATAAAATGGGATGATAGAAATACAAGAGGACACGTAAAGAAAATCAAGAAAGACAGCTTTACAAGAAATCTGAAAAAGAACAGCTTTCCTCACAGAGTAATAGACAGTTGGAACAAGTTAGATGAGAAAGTAGTGTGTGCAAAAACAATACATGAATTTAAAAAAATAGTTTAGATAAAATGAGATATGAAGACGGGACACCACGAGCATAGCTTCCCTTCCCGTAAAATACAACTAGGTAAATACAACTAGGTAAACACACACACACACACACACACACACACACACACACACACACACACACACACACACACACACACACACACATATATATATATATATATATATATATATATATATATATATATATATATATAATTGTATATATATATATATATATATATAAATAATTATATATATATATATATATATATATATATACATATATATATATACATCACCTGCCACACAAACACAGCCCGTGGGAGTGATACCTTTCACTCCCCCCCAAGAAAAAAAAAAGCACCATTGTCCTTTATACATCCAGCACTGAAAAATATATCCTGCGAAGCCCCTTTTTCTTTCAATACAGCATGTACTTCCATGTTAACAGCAAGTTCGTGGGATTCGTGTGAGGATTACTGGTTAGATGTCCAGCCTACATTCACTAAGAGCTGTACAGTAAACTGAGGCGGCGTGCTCGGCTCTTTGCCGGTTAATACAGGAGCGAAGCATGGGAGCGTTTTCACTCCTACACCTACCAGCATCGGATGGACGCACAACACTAATATTGCGGAAAGGAATCTGACTGAATGAAGTTTGATCAGATCTAGTAAATGTAAGTCTTTATCACGGTTTGTAAGTATTGATTAATTACATCTGTTGAAAATATCTAAAATATTTAAGTTGTAAATTATAAGAAAATGTCCAAGATGTGAAAAAATCTCAGTTGGTTGATCGCTGGAATATCAAGGACCGGAATAGAGGCTGCGTACCACTCCCACTTCTCCGAGCAGTTCTTTCTTCACCACGGCTTGTTCACCTACGTCAGCTTATAATTTCTCATTGTACACTAAAAATGTAACTTCGTTAATTTCAATTCCTGGTGATTGCTCCAGTTCACACAGTAACTACTGTCTATAACTGCCTCTGAAAACGCGGTGTAAATTGAACGAATCAACGTGATGTGTGAATTGTCCCATTTTATTTTCGAAGTGAGCTGATCTCTCATTCTAAGAATCTTACCAGGCACTATTTATAAGGGCTATGGTGTGAACACTAGTAGCACCCAACATGTCAATGAAATCAGAAACAATAACTAAATGCATTAAAAAGTACATAACACCTTGCCCAGTGACTTGTGCCCACCCTGTACGTTGACAGTTGGTAAAAGTTGTCTAATATTACCATTTAATTATCGGGTGACGTATTAGGTAATATCATTTTCATTTACAAGTGAACTTAATTTTATAAAAAGATTCAGCAAAGGAAATCCCTTTATTTTTTTACCCAATAGTAATGAAGCCTTTGGTAGGAGTACTACATTTAGCAATGGAAATATTTAGTAGAAAAACAGCTGCATACATTAATATTTCTTCATGTCTGATTTCAATTAAAAATCGCTTCAATTTCTACAGAACTGAACACAGCTGTGCATAATTTGTGAGAATGGCTTTGAGATACGATAAATCACAATGCAATAAGTTACATTAAATCCATAGAGTACAAATCCTTCCACACTATGTATCGAAGCATTTTACCCCGATGATTCATAATGCCGAAGAAATGTAAACAAACCCAATATTTTTTGCGCAGTTTTATTTACGCGATTGTGAATCTTGTGTTGAAATACAATGAAATAACAATTTCATACACCATTATAGCATAATATTGACAGTGAATATTTATTCGTATTGTTAGAGAGTACTCCTAAGAGTCTAATTCAATGACTAATACAGGTTATCCCTGAAGACTTTTTGTAATCACTTTATCTGCGACTGTTATATAAAGCTTAAACACATCATAAGAACAAGCCAGACAATGTAGTTGTTAATACGTAGTTGCTTATACGTTTACGTTTTATTTTTAACTTATAGAATACGCAATAAAAGCATGTTTATCTGTGCGAGGGTTCGAACAAGTGATTCTGATAGTAAACAAGACGACTTTGTCTTTTTGAGTTCGGGTTGGTTGAAGTTGTATTCACAAGGTTTAAAATCAAGAGGAGTTTTACGCCGATGCGTGTAGGCAGAGGTATGTATATATATCGATATTCTTGCATTGTTTGTAGGTAGAATACACGATGTATGAATGTTAGAGGACATAGTCGCATTCCAAACTCGGGACTTATTTGATTTTCGTATAATTTTACAGTGTGTCCTTGTAATGATAATAATGTTGAAGTATATAGTGTGACAAATGTGGTGGAATATATATTTTGGGAACATATCTTATAGGGTAAAAGTTTTGTCATCCTGACTACCTGTTTCAGTTTTGATCAGCTGATACTTAGCAAGATGAGCAATTTCCTCCCCCATCCCCCATGTTGGCTAGTACTCTCATGAATCATGCATACAAGAGTTCATCACATCTTATTTTCATCTATAGCTTTAAAAGACTGACTTCTATTTGTTACTTATAGGTGACTGAAGGGGGTCTTAAATTTTTTAATATAATTACTTAAAATTCATCATCAATAGATTATAAACCTTTAGAAAAGCCTTTGCATAAAACTGTAGAGTGTTCCAAGGAAGCTAGCCCAGAGGTTTTATTCTAAACATTTCACCACTCTCATATCTATGGCTTTGAATTTAGAACTAATATTTAATTTGATAATTTGAGTGCTAATATATTTGAATCTTTATCATATCTTTTCATTGCTCTTCAACAGCTGGATAAAATTGGTATTGGCAAGGACAAAATTATAGGTACTGCTTTTCTTTCCGGCATGAGATTTCACTTCTCTGTTCTGAAGAAATTAAATTAGTTTCAGTAGAAAATAACTGTGAATTAATGATAGTAACCTTAATGTTGTTGTCAAAATACAGCACATTTATGAATTGAAGATGAGTAAGTTACTCTTCCTAGAACACAAGAAAGAACTTGCTGGGAATATATTAGTCTTAGGAATGTATAACATTCCTAAACATGCAATTACATTAATTTGTGGGATTGTAGTAGATTATAGTTATTGCTGTTTCCTAGGCTATCTAGCCAAGAAGTCCCATAAATCATAGTAGTTTCATATTTAAAGTAGAATGTTACTAAAATATGTTTAGATTATCCAAAGACATAAAAAGTTGATTATAAAGGGAACAATTTGTTCAGCATTCGCTTCACACCTTAGCACTAGATTGTATATAATTTAGAAAGTATCTCATAGTGTGAATTAGGTTATTGTTAACTAAAATGCATATGTTATCAAGTGAATTCAAGACCACATATCTTAGAAAGTTTTGTAAATTGTGTTGTGTCATAGTTGGAACTAGGATCAATCTGTAACATATTTATAGTAGTTTACACACCTTGTTGACTTGTATGAATTAGAAAAGTCATATTGGATGAAAATACCCAGCAGGATTAGAGAGAACCAGAATGTATAGGAATGACAGTCTACAGACATATAGACAAATTTTTTTCATTAGGTAGTATTATATGTCAGAAAAGTGATATTCAGAAATCTGTGTATACCACATATGAAGGTGATAGAATTCAGTACATTTTCATTACTGAAAGGGAGATAATCCTATGTAATAATTCAACTGATAATGAAAAACCTGTATCTGCTTTCTAGTGTACAGTAATTTTGGCATGACACAAAAATGGGATATATTTACAGTATAAATTTGGTGCATGTTGTGTTCATGATGGATAATTCTGTGCAGAATTTGAAGCCACCCTGTAAAGTATTGTATATCTAGGTATTAATAGGTCATCAGGTGGGGTCCCACTTTTGAATAGAAGTACTGGGTCTACCAACTTCGAAAGATTGAAGAGAAAGAGGTGACATGATTACAGTGTTCAGGTCACTAAAGGAGATAGATTGCATTGATAGAAGAGATCTGATTAAAGATGGGAAGGCTTTAAGAGGTCATGGAAGTAAATTAACCATTTTGGTATGATGACACCTATGTAGGCATCATGAAGCGTGAATAGGTACACGAGGATGCCGGTGTTAGCGTCTTGATTATAAATATTTATTTGTAGTTGTACACGAGTTACCCCTAGATTCTGTGAACTGGTTTGATTACATTTCCTGTGTTTATTATTACTCAGCGTAAAAGAGAACGAGTAATACAGCAGTGACTTTATATTTTATAATGTGAGTGGTGTGATGAATTGTACATATGGTAGACAATGCTATACATGAGAATTTGACTTGTACTGAAGTGGTTAAGAAAGACTACATGTCGAAAGGATGTGAAGAAATACAGTTTTCCATATAGATGTATAAATATGTGGAATAGCTTAGGAGGTGACATAGCCCAAGGTCAAATAGTATGTGAGTTTAAATCTAAATATGATAATTGGAAATCAAAGGTATACATTAAGTTTGGAACTACACATGAATTTGAGTCTAAGTTTGTTAGAAAATTAGATATTAGGAAACAGGACCCAATGAGTGTTGCTCCTCTCCCATATACCACAATTGGATAAACATACACACAAACAAACACACACACACACATGCATGCACCCACTTACAAGAAAAACAAGAGGACATGAAAATAAGCTAAAAAAGGACAGTTGTAGAACAAATTGGATGAAACAATAGTGTGTGCAAAAACCATACAAGAATTTAAGAACAAACTAGATGCAGAGAGATACAAAGATGGGTCACTACAAGCATAGCTCCCCTTCTTGTATAATACAGCTAGGTAAACACACACATGCACACAAACACACATAATAAGAGATGGGACCCAGTGAGTGTTGCTCCTTTTCCTGTGTACTACAATTAGGTAAATGCAATTAGGTAGGTAAATATACACACACACACACACACAACTCGATGGCACAGTTGGTAGAGTTCCCAGTTGCCACTACAGTGGTCTGGGTTAGAATCCATCCCAGAGCTGAAATAGTTTCGGTATTGCTGCACTGCAAGTCGTTACTCCAACTCTTGTGGGCAGGGAGTTGTGGGTGTGTGTACGTGTAAGGTCACAGCATTACCCATAGATCAGTCATTTATGAGCACTGAGCTCTCTTCCAGTAGGGAAATAGCTGTCGATCATGAGTTCAACACATGCTCCAAGACCATGGTGAATCACACATACACACACACACACACAAACAAACAAACAAACAGATATTTGCATGAATATTCATGTTTGACTTAAGATTAATGACAGTTGATCATAGAATATGATTATGGAGAAAAGAAAACAATGAGGACCAATAATGAGTTGTCTTCATAGCATTTCATTGCAACACCCTCACCTCTAATGATGCAGTGAAGGCTTTCTGTAAAATCTCAATCAATTTTGAAATCTTTTCTCTCCTTTTCTCCTGCGAGCTAGCAACCAGTGGCTGCTATCTCCTCTTTCTCCAAACAACCTGTGGTCTACAGAGTCCCACACTAGACTAGATAGTTTGGAAGAAGAGAAAGAGATGACATTATTGCTGTATTTAGAACTCATATAGATGTGGATTTTTTTTCTTTTTTTTTTCTTTTGTATTGTCCCTGTTTTCTTGTTACCTCTCTTTCTCCATTTATCCATACACACATACATATATGGATGAAGACCTGGAGTCTACAATTCATATCATATAGAAAATATAAACTCCAAATTCAGTTGATGTGCAAAATTTACCAGAATGAGGATCATCCTTATTTTATTTTTCATTTATTTATTTATTTTATTTTTATTCTATTTTTTTTTTTTTTTTTTTTTTTTTTTTTCATGGTTTGTACGGCTGGTACCTGCCTGGACCTCAATTTTGTAGGTGATCTGAAACAGTTCATACATGAACACAGAAATTAGGGGTGGCAGTGACTACAAGCTACATATATATCCCATGGTTCTGCTTAGGAAAGGAAATGTATGAATGAGCTCTGCTATGTTCCCTCTATGACAAGTGCTTTACATATAGCTTTGATTATATCAGATCAGTAAAATGAAATAGATTTGACATGTTTAACTAAAAGTGTTGAATATTAAAGATGTGGCATGGATAAATGGAGAAAGAAAATTAAAAATAAAACAGGAAGAATACATAAATGAAAATTAGACAGGAATACAGAAAAATTCATGGAGAGGAATAAACTTTAAAAAATATCATAATTAATAAATGCATGAGAAATCTGGGGCAACAGATTGAATGACTATCAATTAAAATTATAGCATTTTATGGTTACTTTTCCATGGGACATGCATACTTTATAGAATAAATTACGTAATTTTTTTTGGTAAACAGTAGATCAGTCTCATAGATGTGTTGTCTATTCTTGGGTGATTGCATTTTTCATTGATATATTTAATAGAGTATAACTGTATGAGTCTTCACTTCTACTTGGATCCAACTATCACTTTAACCCTTTATAATAGTCATGAATTAGAATTATATTCACACTTGTTTATTTGTTTCATGGAAGGGAATTGTTATGTTCAATAATATTTCTTTATTCAGATATTCTGCTTTGTTCAATCCAATGTTCTTATCTTAATTGGAACATATAATACTTTGAAGTCTCAAATCTTTTCCCCTGGTTAATTTTATGATGCATCACCTTCACCAAATATCATGTTATCCATTATTTTATCATAATGTGAGCAATGATGGGCACATGCAAGTGATGGTCCTACAAGATGAATTCTGGAGAGAATCATCTCATTGCCCCCATCTTCATAACCATCAAACACTATCTCCCTCTGGAGGTAGAGCCTGGTCTCCAGACAAGTCCCAAGATTGCTCTTTGTTGACAACTGTTTTTTTTTTTCCACATTTTCACAAAATGAAGAACTGACAATTGGTGAATATCAACATTATTAAGTAACATGATCTCAGCCAGACACAATACCTGGTTCACATTCCTTTAAGTAATCAATGATTTGTGACCTGGCTAATGATTCATCTTCTACTTTTGCAAATGCCACTTCCAGATTCCTTCCTGGCTTTATCTTTTCTTCCTTTCAATACCTTTTCATTGGTTTATTATACAAATCTAAAAAAAAAATGGAAGGGAAAGATTTATATAAGATTTTTTTTTTTTTTTTTAAGAATACCACCGGAAGAATCTTACAGTGGTATTCTTAAAAATATATATTTCCTTATATAACTCTTTCCCTTCCAAGGATTTATAAGGATTTTTTTTTTTTTTTTTTTTTTTTAACTTAATAAATAGCTGCTGTACTCCACCCTAACCAAAACACATCTTTTATTTCATGGATTGGAGTCACTTTCCACAACTGCTATAATTTCTCTAGCATTATCCATTTCATGTCTCTATCATAGAAGATTGTGGTCCTCTTTACATCTTGAGACTGTGACTACATTTCTTTCTTCTACTACATTACTAACAAGCATCTCCCAATTTTGTAGTATCTTTCATCCCAACTTTTTCTCAGCATTTTATATTTTTCCTTTTTCTTTTCTTCTATGGTTTCAGTTTAACTTTTTCTGATTAAGTTGTACTCCATCAAAAATTTTCATCTGTCAACTCATCGATATTATATGTATATATTATATATATATATATATATATATATATATATATATATATATATATATATATATATAATAATTGTGATTATCCTCTGATTTATATTTTGACTTAATCTTATTCTCCTGTAGTATATAGTTTTCTCTCCTAGTTGGTATTTTCTTTAGTTTAGCAGTAACTGCGATAATTTCGTAAAATACATACATATTTTTTTCTTTTTGGATACCTGAACAGACCACTTGAATTGTTTATATTAAAGCATACATGTGGCTGATGTCTTAAGATTAATTATTGTTTTCCTATTGACTTGTTTCTTTCCATTAAATCCTGTTTGGTTTTCCTGGCATGATGGTTTTATCAACTGTCTCGTTACACAATCGAAACAACCCGTGGGTTGTACATTCGACGAGATCGACTATTGTGATCGGCTTTTGTTTTTCGAAAATCCTTGCCCTACTAGATCAGTTTCTGCAGCTGTTGACCATCGTTATTACTGTTTCTAGGACTTCAACATGTATTTAGTTTGCTGCCATTATGTTAGGCTTGATGGCATGCCATGATATCGATGCATAATGTCTTTTTTTTTTTCCAAGAACTTCTTACAATTACCATCGCAGTCGACATCGGGAATAATTGGTGCCACGATACAATTTTTTTTTTAATTAATTAAGGAGTAATTGGAGGATTCTAATTGGTTGGAGGACCTTACAAAATAAACAAGTGGATAAATAGATCAATAAAATATTTATTTGTTTGTTATTATTTGACTATTATAATTTCCTTGATTATCATTTATTATTATGTATCTGAATTTATTATTGTTATTTACTATTTACCTGTTTATTATTTAACTTCCCCTATTTATTTATTTACTTATTTAATTATTATACTTGTTATTTATATTATAATTTTTATTTATTTATTTGTATTTATCATCATTTTTTTCATCCAACCTAGTTATGGACCAAAAGGTCTCCTGTCGGCATGCTCCTACTTTATAATCCTTTGAATGAAATTAATGTAATGCTTGGGAAGGCAATCAGGCCATCCAATCTCAGTTTTACTCTTAAGATATATATTTCCCCCATAAGAAACTAATTAAAGATAATGTTGGAAGCAATATTGGTGTTGTTTAGATTTTATATGGATATCCGCCTTGGTACAGAATGGACGCCATTTAGTAAAGCTGCATAACCTAACCGTGGACATACTGGTGACCGACGTCATCTCCCTCTATCCGTATTCGTAATGGACATGAGCTGTTAAATGTACTGGTATTGTATCTATGCGCTCATGACTTTAAATTCAATATTTCTGAAGATTATTATTTGTAATTGTATTTTGGTATATGAGCACACACACACATATGTTTTCGTGTGACCGGCAGGGTTTGCATCTGGTCCAGTTCTTGGGTAAATAGTTTAGCACAAAATGGAAAACAATAAAGAAGAAATAAGAATCAACAAACCTACAAAGAGAGGACTGGATGAATCCAGGATTGAGTCCCCGTGGGGAGTAATACGTAAAAGAAAAAAAAAAAAAAATTAAACGATACTCCGAAAACGACCAGCAGGTACGTAAGTGATGACTATTTCTCGGGGTTTAGGAGGCAAGGGGAAACAGTGGAGAAAAACTTGGACACTGAGAGAGAGAGATTTTAGGATTAGCAGAGCAATACGAAATAGAGAAACTAACAACTTAGCAGATATTGTGATTGATTTAGAATTAGACTACAAAGCTTTGCAACTAGAGGTATCTAACCTACGTACAACTAACGAGGTGATACTAAGAATATTAAATGAACGAAAAAGTGAATTAAGGGCGATAAAAAGAGAAATTGAAAGAAAGGAAAACGAGGCTAGAAACACAAATGATGAACTGAAGAGAGGTAAAAGAACAATTGAAAGCAGTAACTGAAAAAAATGTAAGAATCAATCAAAGAGACTGATCCCCAAAAATGAAAGAAATAACGGTGACGCAGAAAGAAACAAGGGACCAAATAAGGAAATTCGATGTCAGAAAGTCACATGGGCCAGACGGAATAGCGAACTGGATATTAAAAGAATGCATAGACGAACTCAGATAAAAATACACAAGATAATTGACTTCTCACTCAGAAGGAAAAGTACCACAAGACTAGAAAAATGCTAATATTGTACCAATATATAAGGAAGGGAATAAAGAAAATCCAATAAATTATGGATAGGTATCCCTTACAAGCACAATTGCAAAATATGCGAAAGAATTATAAAAAATAAATAGACTAAACACTTGGAAGAGAACAAAATATTAAACCCCAACCAATTTGGATTTAGAAGTGGAAGATCATGTACTACAAACTTAATATGCTTTTACTCAAGATTGCTAGACATAATACAAAAAAGAGATGGCTGGGCAGATTGTGCCTTCCTGGATCTACATAAGGCTTTTGACAAAGTACCACACAAAAAAACTACCAAGAAAAATTGAAATAATAGGTGGAATACAAGGAAAATTATTAGAATGGATGAAAAACTTTTTGGAAGAAGAAAAAATGAGAGTAATACTTAGAAAAAAGAACTCAAAATGGGTAAACATGATAAGTGGAGTACCCCAAAGCTCTGTGTTGGCTCCGATAATGTTTGCTATTTATATAAACGACATGGATGAAGGAATTGAATGCTATATGAACTTCTTTGCGGATGATGCGAAACTAATGAAGAAAACGAATTTCAACATTAAGAAATGTAGTATAATGTAATTTGGAAAAAGCAAAAATAGAATAGCCGGTCAATACAAAATTGGAACAAAAGAAGTTACAAAGGTAAACTCAGAAAGAGACCTAGGAGTGATGATTTGAAATGACATGATACCAGACAAACATGTAAACAAAACAGTTGGAGAAACCTACAACTTAATAAGATCAATGAAAGTGGCCTTTGACTACATGGACGAGGAAATGGTGAAAAAAATACTAGTTACACTGATAAGACCAAAATTAGAGTATGCAGTGTCGCTATGGACACACAGTACAAAATATATATATATATATAGAAATAATTCAAAGAGCACTAACAAAGATGGCACCAGCACTTAGCATGACCTACGAACAAAGATTGGGCAAGCTAAACTTATTAACCCTGGAGCATAGAAGAGAAAGAGGCGATTTGATAACTATTGAATCATGAAAGGGATGGAAATCCGTGGTAGGGATGATCTACTTAAATGGGACAGAAGAAATACAAGGGGACACAAGAAGAAACTTAAGGACAGTTATAGAAGAGATCTGAAAAAGAATAGCTTTCCACACAGAGTGATAGATACATGGAATAAATTGAAAGAGAAAACAGTGAGTGCTAAAACTATACATGACTAAGAAAGAACTGGATGCGGAAAGATACAACTGCAGGTCTCTACCAGCATAGCTCTTCTCCCGCAAAATACAGCTAGGTAAATAGACACACACACACACATTCCAGAATTCGCTGCTTTTGTGAGAAAAAATGTAGGTTTTGGTTACGCGAATTTTACAGTACGCGAGCTCTTATTGAACGTATCCCTCATGTAAAGCAAGCGGTCTTGTGTTTATATATATATATATATATATATATATATATATATATATATATATATTATATATATATAATTGTTTGAAAGGAATTCTCTGTGTCATCCACAGGATCTGTAGATGATTGGAATAGGGGCCAGGAAAGCTAGTTTTGTGAAGGATGTTGAAAATCGGCGGTATAAGGGAACTTGAAGGTGATAATAAGTATATGATATAAAAGGGTCGGCACTCCAACTTCTTCACGAGAGTTGGAGTGCCAACTCGCAGTGCAGCGTTGCTGAAATTGTTTCAGCCCTGGCGGTAATCGAACTCGGACCGCTGGATTAGCGGCCGCGAACGGTACCACTATGCCGTCGAGCCAGTTGGGATGCAGCTGCAGATCACTTCATCGGAGCTCGATATTCTCTACGTGTGTGTGTGTGTGTGTGATTCACCATGGTCCTGGATCACGTGTTGGGTTCGTAATCGAGAGCTCTTATCCTTCCGGATGAGAGCTCAGAGCTGATATGGCTTTCGATCTATGGGTAATGCTGTGACATTACATAAACACACCTCCAACTCGCTGCCCATTAGTGTGTGTGTGTGTGCGTGGGCGCAGTGAGAAGGGAACTTTTTCATGACGTGCGTCTTTGACAAGACTGATGACTGTGTCACATATATGATATACATGATCGAGTTCATGAAAGAGATGAGCAGAATGATGGAAGACTGAAGTTATGGGATGGAAGGGGAAGGTAGTAAAATATTTTTCTCGGTGTGTGCGGACATTATACAAATATTTAAGTGAATGAAAGTAGAAGTAATTAATGGTGAAATGAAATAGTAATTGGAGAAGAACACTGAAAGCAAGAAGGAAGGAGTTGGAGCGAAGAAAATACCAAGGGAGATAGTGCAAACCAGTTCATGTTATTTTTGTATTTGAAATTGGTAAAGTGAAAGAGAGGATGAAAAATGTGAATATTGTTATTCATCAGGCATAGTGGAGAAGGGGGACAACTTCCACCCAGACCATTGAAATAAAGAAGGGAAGAACACAGAGCGGTAGAGATGGTTACATAGGAAGAAGAAGAGAGAATCGTATTGATAGCGGTAGTTAAAACGTATACAATTTAAAAAAAAATTCTGACTGATCACCTGAGGAATCATATAACACGAATACATGTTGTGAAATAAAGTACATCGCAGCAACTATTAGAATATTTGTGTGATCAAAATAAAACAAGATCACAAGACGCAACAACACGATAACATTAAAATACCAGTGTCCAACTCATTACCCTAAGCAACCAACAAAACTAAACAAATTGGTATTTAATGAAATGATCTTTTCAAGATCTTGTTCGCCGTCGACTTAAGGATGTGCACATTATCCTCAGCACGCATATCTTCGTCCAAAAATGTTCCACAATCCGACCGATTTTGGGAGGCGGCGGCCCTAATGTCATCGAGACATTTGAGGGGGGGGAGGGGTCACGGAGTTTGACGCAACAGAAAGATGTTCTTGTGGTAATTTCGACCCCATGTCGCCTCAACACCTCAAAGGAACTTCGTGGAGGATAGAACTCCGTCAGTGATTCGCCATGGTCTTGGGTCACGTGTTGGACTCGTTATCAATAGCTGTTGCCCTCCCGGATGAGAGCTCAGAGGTTAATGTGGCCGATCTATGGGTAATGATGTGACCTTACACACACACACACACACAAACGCAACTTGCCCACGAGAGTTGTAGTGCCGACTCGCAGTGCAACGATGCTGAAATTGTTTCTGCCCTGGGCGGGAATCGAACTCAGACTACTGGATTAACTGTCGCGAACGGTACCACTACGCCGTCGAGCCAGAGGTAAGACATAGCTACAGATCACTTCATCTGAGCTCGATGCTCGAAGTAAATTTTCTTCAGCACGTGCGGGCCTTTGTGAGGAAGAACCGACGCCCAATAAAGTGAGTTTCGAAACTCAGTTTCGTGTCTTACAAGACACTGTTAACAGGCTCGTCACATGCAGTCATCGGCAAACCGTCAAAAATCAGATTGTCATGAGAATTCATTGGGATTGTTTTAGATCATGTTCCAAACAGGAAAATAATAATAATTATAATAATAATACTATTAATTAATAATAATAAGGGTAACAGTGACAAATGTGGTATTGAGATGATGTGGGGAAAATAACAGAAACGGGGTGAGATTGTTAAACGGGGGAATAGTGGAAGGAAGTGGGATGACTGGGATGAAGACAAATAAGTAATGTGTAAGAATATTATGGGGAAGACGTGACTCTCAGTGGAATCTAAGAGTGGTAGTTTGGACAACACAAGAATAATTAATGAAAGAAATGCAAAGTAGGGGATTTATAAAAGGATGAAGGAGGGAAAGGGAAGAGGATGAGAACATAAGAATTAAGGAGACTGCAAGAGACCATAAGGCCTACATTAGGCAGTTCCATACCCCTTACCACCTGTCATCCCTATCCACAAATAATCTCATTTTCTCTTGAAACAACCAATTGTTTCAGCGCTCACTTAATTGGTTACTAAGTTTGTTCCATTCGTTAACCAATCTCAAGGAAAGCTAGTTCTTGTCCACTTCTTAAACCAAAACACCACGTGTTACTGCAGACTTACGTAAGTGGATTTGAGTGCACATGTGGTTAGTGTAGTTTTAGTGAGGCGATGAAAAATCTTCCTCTTTTAATTGTATGTACATTAGTTGAAAAAAAAAAAACATATAACTAGGTATCATATACCTAGTACTTATGACCATGTGATTAGGTGAATGCATGTATGCGGGGATGTAAGTTGGTATGTTTACATAAAGAAAACATGATAAGTTCGTGCTTTCGTCACTGATAATTGTCTCTTGGTGACAGCATCATCACGAAAGGCTGGGGTCACAGCGGTGGTAAAGGAGATATTTAAGGATGGATAATAGAAATTAAAAATTATTAACATTCTTCTTTAAGTGGACATTAGTTTCCAATCGTAGAATCATGCTGTGTGACTTTTTTGTACGGGGTGTCACTAAAGCGTAGTATTAACAGCATAAAGGTTATGCAGTGAATGCCCCATACGCGATAAGGCGACCATGCCACATTCACTTGGCAACTGTCCAAAGGGTCTGTGGCAGGAGTGATCGAATTAGTACTTATTAGAATCCCATGGGTAAAGGTTAGAATGTGTTTGGATGTAGGGATGGAGAGGTGACTGCATAATTTTGAATCGTATGTTGTAGTGTGGGATGAGAAAGTCGCCACTGTAGTTTCACGCGTGTCGTAGATGACAACAAGGGGAATAGGCATTTGATTTTGTCATGGGTAGGGTTAGGGCAAAAGGTCTTTCTGGAAGACCGTCCCTTTATAATTGGGTCTTTCTGTGGATTTGGAGTAAAAAAGAACAGTAAGAAGCGATTATTTGGTATGTTTGTGAGAAGATAAATGGAAAAACAATAAAAAAGAAAAGAAAAGGAAAATGTAGTTGGTAAAATGGGAGTGGATAGAGGACGGGGGGAAGGAGTGTCTGTCGCTAAGTGATGAAATGTATGAGGATGTGGTTGAGTGGAAACATTAAGGCTAAGTCCGAGGAAGGAAAAGGGAGAGTTAAATGTACTTTTGAATTTTAATCTGGGAATATACAGGATATAGCAGGAGGTAGAAAAAGGGAGAGTTAAATGTAATTTTGAAAAAAGGGAGAGTTAAATGTAATTTTGAATTTAATTTGGAAATATACAAGATATAACAGTGGTTCCCTGAATTATGTAAGCTGCGGGCCACTTCTGTAGCTTTGAATACAATGGCGCCAAAGGAAAAAATGTAGATTTGTAGTTGGGATTTACATTGTATGTTTGGTGAGACAAACGAGGTGAAAGTCCGTTTTAATGCCCCAGTCTCCCGAGGGAAACCCGGGGAGTTGCCAACATTGTATCTGCACATTTTATTTACAAATGTTGACATATGCTGATTGGGAAAGGTTAGTAGAGTTGGATGGAGATGTCTGTTGTCTCGCCAGGTGTTTAGGCGTAGTCCGAAACGCCTGGCTTCTCAGCTCACCGTCAGATCCGGTGACAATGGAGCGTTCCTTGGGAGACAGGCCCGAGCACAATGGAGGGTCCCTTGGGGGTCAGATCCGAACACAATAGAGGGTCCCCTGAAAATTGTCTGGAGACGTTGTAGTTCCTTCTTACACCACATGCGTGCGTGCGCGTGTGTGCACACTAGCCTTATAGGATTGACTCTCCCTTTCAGTCATCTTGCAACAAAATATATAGATATCAAGTAAATGAAATATGCAGTAATGATATATGTAATAGAATGATAAATAATAGTAATGGATATAAGTATAGAATAAGTGAAATATAAAAGTAAATAAAAATATCTGAAACTTCACGGGCGCCATGATGGTGTTCTGTGGGTCCCAGGGCGCCCGTGTACCACAGTTTGGAGGCCACAGAGATAGAGTAAGGGGTGTATAAAAGAGCAAAGAAAATGGAGAATAAACAAAAAGATGTATTCAGAGGAAAAGAAGGTAATTTGTTTACTTCGCGCGAAACCAGACATCAAGTAGATACCGGGGTCGGGGAGGAGAAGAGAAGGAAGACCGCGACCGAAGACAACGCTGGGTTATCTGACCATATTTGACACCATCCACGGAGAAATCGGCCTCCCACCCCCTTCCGTGTCCATGTCACTCTGAGGGGGGCGGTCTATGGAAACGACCGGGGAATGGCGCGAACGCCCAACTGGCCGTTAATTACAACGAGCCAGACCCAATTACACGGCCCTTTATCATAGACACCTTATCTCCGAGTCACATCCGCTTCCGCACAGCCTCTATCAATCCTTCCTCCTCTCTCAATCCAACCGTGTATCCCCCCCCTTGCACCCCTCCCTCACTCCCTCATCCTCTCCTAAATGCCAGAAGACTTAGGCGAATTTATGAGCGACACAAACATTCCTTCTGCCTTATGGGGCGATGCAGAGTATTCGCTTCGTAACAGATCCCGTTTAGGTAGAGGTACGCCTGTAGACATTTGTTGAAAAGGACGTGATGCATTGCGTAGAGTGCAAATCCTTTCGAGACAAGAATGATGAGACGTCACTCCTGTGACGTCTTTCCTATAGTGACGTTGATCACAAGCCCCACCTCTCTCCTCGCGCGCGGGCAGGTCCGGCGAGCCATGAGTAAGAAACAGCACCCCCCCCCCCACCTCCCTCAGCTCACATTAGGAGTTCACTTATTAAGTCGTCACCATTATTTAAGTGTTTCGGTAGCCAGTCACCTTTCTTTTAAGTGTTTGGGTAGCCAGGGCAAGTGGCAGTTACCGGCAGTCGCCAGGATGGAACCCAGACATACACAGTAATGGAAATGAGTTTGTGTGTGATTGGTAGTTGCTGACAAATCTCTTAAGAAAAACGCAACGTGAGGACAGAGCCTTTACCGGTACGACGTTTCGCTTGATACATCTTTATCAAGTCCATAGATGTGGTATACATTTTTGAGTGAATAGGAAGATTCGAAGCTGTGGGGGAATGAGCTTTAGGAACTAAAACTGGAGACAGGAGGCGATGGCGGGTACCAGACGCTGGAAGCCTACTTCGTGATAATCTATTTCGAACTATTAAATTGTTTATTTGTTGTACTTGTTTAATGATTAGTTTGTTTATTCATTTGCTTATTTGCAATATGGCTGATATTCACAAGTTAGTTGTAGTTGGAATTTCACTAAGGATAACTAATTCGTTTCTGATTTCATACTAGTACAAAAGTTGGGCATAAACTGAAATTTAGGGGAACGTAATTTAGTAATTACATACGACAATATGGTAATATGCATTCGCGTCCCCTTGTGTGACGTCGAGTCGTCATTGACAGAACAGTGACGACTCGCTGTTTTTTTCCTCTCCACACCACCACCAATTCCGCTGTAAGACATCCTGCGTGAGGTCTATTAGTCATCTTAATGACGCATAACTTCGTTAACAGCTGCAACCTACAGTCGGAGACAAAGGATTCGACGTTGGCTAGACGCGCGTCGAGGAGAATGGGTGGAATTTTGACATCTGATAGACGTAGGGCGGGGGGGGGGATGGAGGTCATGACCTATGCCCTTGTTAAGCCTGATCTTTGACACTTATCTGAGATAGCAAATTCTTTCGCCCCATCAGAAAAACGATAATAGAAATAAAATATATTCCCTTGTGACTGTATTTAAACATAAGAGTGACATGGCCTACAGCGGGCGGAACAGAAAGAATAC
>NC_134782.1:37360291-37367791 GCF_046742065.1 Oratosquilla oratoria
TAGAATGTCTATTCCCCGCCGTATCTGGCCCATTGTCTGTTTCCCACATACAGACGAACCCGTGTCAGTTTTCAGCGTTTCTTCTCAGACAGACGTGGTCGCTTGCGACTCTCTTATGCACAGAGAGAACTGGTCATTGGAACTGTGGTCCAGCCTTGTCGCTGTTGGGGTTACCCGTGGTCTGCCCTTGAATGGTATGGATTCATGTACTTGTTTACTTGTATATTTATTAATTTATTTAGTTATTTATTTGTTGTAGTTTATTATAAAAAAAATTGGAAAGCGCACAGCAGTGCCTCCGTGACGCCAGAAATGATCACATCGTTGGATAATTTTGTTTTAATTCGTATGACTTTTTTGTGCTTGGTGGTTTTAGTCAGGTAAAGGATTTTGCGGGACGAGGCTAGGGAGAGCATGAAGTTTAATGATAAATTAATTTATTCATTTACAAGCCGCGGGCTTCGCCCTCTCCGGCTTCGCCGGGGGCTTGTCTGCGCAAACAGCGGCCTACGGCCGCAGCTTTCCGCGCTCTAATCCCTTGTTTTCCCCTTCGGCTTCGGCCTCGGGGCGGAACCCCAACACGGGATCCCCAGCACGAAGAAGAACGCGAAGAACACGAAGTAGAATGCGAATAAGAACGCGAGGAAGAAGAACGCGAAGAAAAACGCGAAGAAGAACGCGAGGAAGAAGAAGAAGAAGAAGAACGCGAAGAAGAAGAAGAAGAAGAAAAAGAAGAACGCGAAGAAGAAGAAGAAGAAGAACGCGAAGAAGAAGAAGAAGAAGAAGAAGAAGAAGAAGAAGAAGAAGAAGAATACCACCTGACCCCGACTTACCCAAGCGCTTTTTCAAGAATATTTTTAGGACAAAGTGTCACCGTAATACCACCTGTCCCCGACTTCCACAGCGTTTTTTAGAAGAATATTTTTATTTAGACTTAGATTCATTTTTGTTTCGGTCGTCAACCCTGTGGGATATAAGGGCTTAGTTGGGGCTATTTTATTCAACCATTGGTGCTCCCCCTTCCCCAATTCAGGGTTGGGACGGGGGGGGGGGGAGTATAATCATGATTTTGTCCCTTAACCTATTTTTCCCGACCCGAAATAAAACGTAAGCGATCATATAACAAGAACAAATTTCAATCGAACGCCATCAATGGTAATTCGATTGGCCACTAAAATTATGAATCTTGCTGGTGACGTCTGGAGTTGCCACCAGAGTACCAGATTTCTCTAGCGGGAATGTGCTAGAAATCAGCCGAAAATATGCTAGATTAGCAAATATAATGCTAAATCTTTTGATGATCTTAGTACGGTCTATTTTAGTTATATTTTTCATTAATGTAGTATTATTTCTAGCGAAATATGCTAAACACTTCAGCAAAGGGATCCGCCGGTTCAGAGCTGAAAGAGGAAAGTCGTTCAATAAATTCGAAAAAAATAATATTTATAATAATAGTAATAATGATAGTAATAATAATAATAATAAGTAATAATGATAATGATGATGATAATAATAATGATAGTAATAATAATAATGATAATAAATTATTATTATCATTATTATTATTATTATTATTATTATTATTATTACTACTACTATGAAATGATAATCACATCAGTGATGATAGTAAACCACAGGATTGGTTATTTTGTAATAGAGATGCAGTATGTTGCTGTGGACGTTTGAAAATATTAACTCCCATACTGTTTTATCAGAGATCAATTCATGACATACTAAGTTATCGATCGATCCACGCTAAGGAAGGGAGTGAAACTAAAGCGTCACAGGATAATAGAGACGGGGTGGGGGTGGGGGGGGGGCATGGTCGGTCCCCGGCGCGGTGCCCAGGAACCATTGTCGTCATGACCTGGATGCGCGGCCACAAGTTCCTGTCAGTCGCTTGCGGAACACGGTATTGGTCACTCTCGTATACCTCTCGAGGCTTACTGTCGCAGGCCCTTGACTCTGTGCTTACCCTCCTCCGGTGCCTGGCTGACCGCCCTTGGGCAGGAAGGGGACAAGTTCTTCGTGGTTCGCATATATTTACAAAGTCCGAGACAACCAGAATACTGAGAATGTAACCCATGGTTAAATACAAAGACTGTGTGAGTAGGCCGGTCCTGTAGTGAACCATGGAGGTCAAATACAGAAGCCTAGGATCACTAGTTTGAGTTGTCTAGGTCTCCGCCTCTTTGCGTAAAAAAATCGAGAGGACTGTTTTTGAAAAGTTCTCCTGTGTCGTAGAAACGGAGCTGTGGATTTGGAAACACCTTGGAAACCCATGCCTGCTGTGTACGCGGGCTACAGCTATCACCGATTACCATGGAATGGATCAATTGTATAAGATCATCAGAGAAAGTCGAAGAGGAGGACTTCGATCCAATGCCCGACGAGCGCGAAGACGCTGCTGAGGGGCGCGACAACGTGGACTGCACCAGTGGTTCCTCCCACACCGTGTCGGCGTACTCCTCCCCCTCCTCCGTCAGTAGGTTCCCCTCTGTGCAGCCCACCTTCAGTCGGTCGCCAACGTCCACTTCCGAAATTCCCGCGACGAACTCATCGAGTGACGTCAAGTCGTTTTGTGACTCATCGCCGAGTCGGTATCTTTCCCCTTTCGAAGCCATCAGATCTTCGCCCTCAGAACTGCTTGAGCCTTTCTCGCAGTATCCAACGCCCTCCTCAGTCCATGAGCCTTTGGAGATCGAATCTTCTTCATACGTGCAACGACGGCCACACTCCCACTTCCCAGTAACCTGCGTTGACCCGCCGAAGGGGGCGGCGGCGACTCTCTGTTATCACCCCGAGCAGACGCCGCCAGTGAAAGCATACGCATTAGACAATTCACAGACGATTACTGTCTTTTCTCCATCTCCGAACAATGAAGATACTCGACTTTTCCCCGTCAGTGCTTTGCATCAAGAAGTTTTCGAAATGGAAGTGCCCGAGGGTGAAGTGTCTGGGCCGTGGCACGTTGGGGATTGGGGATCTGTGACTCCTTCGTGGGTGTGTGGAACAGAGGGCGACTGGGCTAAGACCTCTTCGTACTACTCTCTCGCACACGGTGAAGGACTGGGTTTTATTGAAAGGGTCTCCAAGCTGCAAGACCCTCTTCAAGATCAGTTTCTTGGCAAGAGTGGGTCTGGTGTTATGTGGGAGACAACCTCTCATCATTTCTGTGACATCTCGGATGGGTAAGCTTATATCGAACAAGTAAATGTTTTTTTTTATTTTATTTTTATTTTTTTTATACTAATACTGTGAGTTTATCTGACCTGAAGCATGTGGCACCAAGGTAGCTTAATTCAGTCATCAGATCCTCCCGTGAAGGTATGTTTGACTGATGACTGCACTGTATGAGTTGTTTCTGTGTTACTGGCTTGTAGGCAGGAGTAAGGGAGCTGATGCAGTTGTAAGCTATCCATATGTGAAACAAAGATGAAAAAATAGTAGAATTTTTTGAGAGAGAAACCTCGAGTTTTGTCTGGAAACCATATCATCCCCTTAGGGGCTGTTAAAGTTAAAATGTTGATGAGGTTTGGTAGCTGGCAATGGGGAGATGATTCTCTCCACCATCTGCCTTACAGGACCACCAAGTTTAGGTGCCCAATTTTGGTCTCCATTGTGATGCAGGCACCTGGTAATCCTTTGGGCCACACAGGTATTGTCAGTTCAACTGAGGGGAATGTCTCCATAGGGAACATATGAGAAGGATTTTGGTTTCTAAATGTAGCTGTTTTGTTGTTTTAATGCAGTCAGTTATTCTTAAAACTTCATATATAGTTAAGTGTGGTTTTTATGAATATAGTCCGTCATAAACAGGGATAAGTGTTCAGTGTTTCTCTCTGCTGTCTAGATCATATGCTTGCCACTGTTTTCAGTATGTTCAATTTCTTTTGTCATCACCATGAAGTCTTTATTGCATTATGCAAATGTTATATGTGCATCAAAAGTGAGTATTTTAGGGTTTGTGTCCTGTGGGAAGGATTGACAATTTAATCTGACTGTTAGTTGCTTCTTAGATTCATGGTGCTCAGGGTTTAGCATTATCACTGGTGACATCTAAAAGGATGTAGACATTCTATTTTGTATCATAGTTCCAGTTTATTAAGGTGAATTTGTATTTTTGGATGTTATGTCGTAATTGCTGAGCTGGGCTATTATTGTTAGGGTAATGCTTATGTGAAAGAATTTATGTGCTCAGGGTTTGGTGTGGGGAGTTTGTGTGTGAATAGGTTATGTAGTATTGGTAGTAGAATTGTTCTGTAGAGACTGATATACAATCATTTGATTCATGATAATTGGTTGTTCTGCCATAATTTGGGTTCTTTGCTATTTCTTGTCATTATTCAGCATGTCAGTTTCTATGATTGTTTTTGCCAGGATAACATCTTCAGACTGTGTCTGAAGCATTATTATAAATGTTATCACCAACACTTTTCTGTCAGGAAGCACTTCCTTGTTGAACCTTTCATTATGGTCTGTTCACACTAGCAGTTTGAACAGCAGCTCTTCATTTACAGTGAAGCCAATGGAGGCATTCACAAACATCTGGGTATTTTTTCCCTGATTGTGTGGCACTGCAGTGGTTTCTGCATGGTTCAAACTGCTAATATAAACAGGACCTATTTGTTGTTTGAGGATTGTGAGCTATGTCTTGGTCGAGTGACCTTTGAATCCATATTTATTTGGAGAGGTAGGTATGCTTGTTCTGATTCTTTCTAGGATAAGTCTCTCCAACAATTTAGATATAGTGTTGTATGTGATATCAACTGCTTTTGTCTGGTCCATATGTGGAAGGTGTTTGAAGAATAGTTCTGCAGTGTTTGTGGTTGTTGTTTATGTGGTATGTGATTTTGGATTTGGTTGATGCAGCTTTCACTTGCTTAGTTATGTCAGTGGTCTAGTCTGTGTATGTATGATTTGAAGTCAGCAGTGTCTACTTTGTTCTTGTGGTGAGTGCATTAAGTATGATGGCATTGGTGTAAGATGCAGTATGTATGCAGGTCTTCAGGGTGTTGCAATATCTTGTATGCATTTGCCAAATTGTAGTTTACAGGAAAAAACTATGCTAATGGGGTTCTGTCTCTTATTCATAAATGAATATATCTCATTTTGAATTGTCTGATTCTAGCTTGGGCTATATCATCTACTATGCTGTTTCAGGAATTTACACATCTGCATGGGAAACTAATTGTTCACATTTTTTAGACATGTGGCCTTCTTCAACTTATGTGATGCCTTCCTATCCCAATTCAGGAAATCTCCTCTGTCAAATTTGTCCACCCCTGTCAGTGATTTGAACACTGCAGCTAGATCTACATTTTCTTTTAAATCCTTTGATGAGGGCAGCTGTAGTGTTTCTCATATTGTACAGATTATCTGGAAGGCTGAGAATCATTTTTATTACTGATCTTTGTATTTACTTGATCTTGCTTATATAACTTACTTTTTTGTGAGGCTGCATTACTGCTGCATATGCCTGTTGAGGGCAGATTAGTGTCTGGCTTTTTTCATCATCACTTAATCCATGCAGTGAAAAACCATCTTTATGTTCTTCAGGAATCCCCCACAAGTTGAGTAGTGCAAGTGAGAAAACTGAGCTCTTTGAGACTCAAGTTGGGTATATTTTTCAAAACTTGGCAAATACATACTTCACATGTGTATATCATCCTGGAAGGTAGTTTGCCAGCCATCATCTTGTAATGTGGAGTGATGAGTCATATATCTTGTTTATGAGAAGTAATCATGGGAGGGTATCAAATGCCTTGTTTATGTTTGTTATGGTAAGCAGTGTGCAATATGGTGTGAGGTTAAATCTATCCAGTATGTGATGTGTGAGGTTGGTGAGTAGTGTTATATTTACTTAATTGTAATAAACAGGGAGAGAGCTATATTTGTAGGCTCCTGTGTCTTTTTCTCCATCATACCCAGCATCTAAGTTATTGTAGGAGTAGATGTGTCTCTATGGAAAACTGTTTTTCTTGATATCTGAAAGACTTTTCTTGTTTGTTTCCATGACCTCATGACTGTTCTGCCCAAAAACAAGAGTGCTTCTGTGTCAGTGACCTGAATACCACCTTCAAGTCTCCTCTTTCCCTTCTTTTAGGGATGATAGGTCCATTGCTTTTAGTCTTTCTTTATATGCTTCATTTGCAGGGCTGGGAATCAATCTGGTCACTACTGTTTGTATTCTCTCAGTGTTATTTATATTCTTCATTTTATGAAGATTCACCACTGCTGTATACTTTAGTCTAGAGCATGCCAGGCATTCTGTGATTTTTTTCCCCTCATCTCCATATCCATGTGATGAAAGGCCTCTTTAATGTTTCACCCACAATTTTGTTGATATGTTTGTCAGGTGACAAGGCAGCTGTGATTGACATTCCTAGATATCTTTTTGTTTTTACAACAAAATAATTTCCTATTGAGTAATTCATTGATGGTCTTTTTGAGCTCTTACCCATGTCAAATACTTTGTGTTTAATAGCATTAAATGTAATTTTTCACATTTGACTCCATGTATATTGACTATCTTGTAACAACTTGCATTCCTCATCCTTCATGTTTCCCATGATCTTTGCATCATCTGCAAACACATTAGTGTAATTTGTTGCACCTTCCATCATGTCTTTCTCATAAATTGAGAATATTATAAGTGTTAAAACTGACCTTTATGGGAATTCACCAGTTACCTCCATCCATCATATTTTTCACTACTATTCCCTTGTTGGAAATCTTTTATCCATTCATGGAACTTACCTCTGAGTCCTCCAATATGTTTGAATTTCCACAAACATCTATTGTGAGGTACCTTGACCAATGCCTTTTCTAGATCCAGGTACACACAGGCTACCCAGACCTCTCTCTCATGCAGACATCAATTGCTTTTAAGTAAAAACTTAAATAAGTTTGTGAAATGTTGGAAACAGAAACTGTTTTGTATGTAAGATGTGTGTCTTAGTATAATGCAGCCTGTCATACTATAATGTAGACAGCTTCTACCTCAGTTGGGAATTTTAGAGGGGATACTTGGGCTGAAGATTTGTTCTTTTCTGATACATAAGTATAAGCTGCCTTCACCTAGCTGGATACCCAAGAGGATAGCCTGCCTTCACATATGTGGGAAACTGAAATTCCTCACATACTTCAATCACTTACTCTCCAATTACCATACCTCATTGTAACTTCATGTATGGTTCTAGCTTGTGTTTGTCCTCCTCAGTTATTACAGTAGTTTGCACATCTCTATAGAAAACATAATTTTTTCACATCCTTATGTATTTATGTATGCATTCCTTTATTATACCTCAGTAGAGTATTTTAAATTACTTCCAACCATCGGTTTAATACATATACTGTAATTATGACAAGATATTCTCATATGTAGATCATTGTATCCACATTTTTTCTATAATAGATCAATTTTTGCATGACTCCATGTACGGATATAAACTCACCAGTGTGAAGAAGTTCATAGGATGTGTCATACCTCTAATAGGT
>NC_134782.1:37372791-37374726 GCF_046742065.1 Oratosquilla oratoria
ACATTGTTTCTGACCCAGGGCACTGGGTGGGATGCAGGGATGACATGTCATCCATGAGGAGCTAAGATAAGAGGGAGGAAAAAGTGGTGGATGGGACTGGAATGGGTAGGAGTAGGTACATGCCTTTGATTTGGCTACCCCCCTTATAAAGGTGGAGAAAGCTCTTGGTATATGGATAGAGTGTCTGCATTGAATGCATGTGGCACATTTGAGGGTGATGTGCACTGTGTCTTTAGTGTGATTTGATCATCTGGATTATGTGTTGGATGGAAACTGACTTGTTTTGTGTTAATGTAATTTGAGTGCAAATTTTCTTAATTTTGTATTTTCTTTGGGATTTCTGTGAAGGGGATTTATTTATTTGATTTTATTAGTATTATTTTTTAGCATTTGTTTATATGTATATGGCAATGTTTGATTAATCTTTTATGTTGATATTTTTAGCAGGACATGACCAACCCATCCCTTATTAATGTTATCAACCTTACGGACATTGCCATAAGAAGACTGATAAAAATGTCAAAAAGGATATCTTCATTTAAGAGTTTATGTCAAGAGGACCAGATAGCTCTTCTCAAAGGTGGATGTACAGAAATGATGATTCTGAGGTCAGTTAGTGCCTATGATCCAGATAAAGACTCATGGAAGGTGAGTTTTATTTTTATTTATTATTATAATTATTATTAATATATATATATATTTTTCACTTCTAATGCATTTTTGTATAAAAACTGAAACCTTAAATATATTTTTTATTTATATTTTTTATAAAGTATTCTTTATTAGGCTTTTACGTCAATTACATATTATGAATATGGCAGACTCGACAATTTTCATTTAGTCTACCCATTAATGACAGTTTTTGGATATGATAGATATTTTGAACAGAAATGTGATATAGAAAAATGGTATAGAATATTGGATTTGATGTGA
Source organism: Oratosquilla oratoria (assembly GCF_046742065.1). NCBI lineage: Eukaryota > Metazoa > Arthropoda > Malacostraca > Stomatopoda > Squillidae > Oratosquilla > Oratosquilla oratoria. The sequence goes on from NC_134782.1 coordinate 37,373,725, forward strand.
TTACATTTCATTCGAGATGGTTTTTGGTATTACGACTAACTCATTTGGTATCATGATTTATATAATTTTTATGCAGATTCAGCAAGACCATGACAGGTATAAGAACATAAAATTGAAGGTCCTCAAGGCTGCACAGGGCAATGTGTATGAGGAACACAAACGTTTTATTTTAGCTTTCAACCAAGAGTGGCGGCAAGACCACAATATTATGCTTCTCCTCTCAGCTATTGCTCTCTTCACACCAGACAGACCCAATATTATACACAGTGAAGCCATCAGACATGAACAGGTATTTTTCTCTATTTATTTATTATTATTATTATTTTTATTATTATTATTATTATTTTTTTATTTTTTTATTTTTTTTTTTTATTATTTTTTTTTTTTCCAATATATGAAGCAGAAGGGGCAAACGACCCCTGGCCATCAGGTCCTGCTTTGAATGTCCTGTGCATTACTGCATTACCCCTAACCTGAGTGAAGTAGTAGCTGGAGAATGTAAGGTAGTCACCCAAGGCACACACCCATGTCTTGGCTGGCTACCTCCTTTGGGCAGTAGGTGGGAGGCCCAGAAAGAAGCCCTTTGTATATAGATATAGTAATTCTTTTCTTTGTATAAAAAATTGAATAGTAAATATTCATAACCTGAAATAAAGTTGTCACATTTTTATAAATTCACTACTCTCAAAGTTGGTGCTTAATTCATACTTCAAAATATGATAAAAGCTTTTTCTTTTCTTTTCAGTGTTCATATTTGTATCTTTTGAAAAGGTATTTGGAGTGCAAGTATGGTGGATGTGAAGGACGAACCATTTATTGTCGTCTACTGGAACGGGTCAATCATCTTCACATACTCAATGAAAATCATGTCCGAGTGTTCTTAGAAGTTAATCCACAAGAAGTTGAGCCTCTTTTGATAGAAATCTTTGACCTTAAACAAAGGTGACGATGTATGGAAGCCAGGCAACTATAAGTTTCAGAGCAATTCATCTGAGAGATTAG
>NC_134782.1:37375226-37405226 GCF_046742065.1 Oratosquilla oratoria
TGTGAGGCTTGAACTGAAGACGATGGTGTTGGTGGTTGTGGTGGGCTGTGAGAAGGGGTTGGTACGACTGTATCCGGTGAAATAGGGGAGGGGGAGTCACATTCACTGTCACTTCCTGGAATATAACCAGGGCTAGAATCATCACTGGGCTCCTCAGTAACCCAAATACGACGTTTTTTTTGGGTTGTGGGGTCGACGTGTATAGTGCACGTCTCACAGTTCGTGATGTTGAGGGGACCGGAGAGATTGACAGGTCCACTAGCGCCTCCACCACTACCTCAGGTGGCTCCTGACCCTTGTGCGGTGTTACTATATGACTTAGACTACCACTAGGGTCTTCTATACATTCTATTATTGTCTCTGATGGTCCAGGACACACAGGAGATGACAGAATAATGGTAGCTGATGTTGCTATGTCCCCCGTGATTGGGCCGACTTGCGACCCTCCAGCAGCATCCCCCTGTACCGTCCCAATGGTCGTGTTGAAATCACTGGCCGACCCCAACGTATTGTCTAAGTCACGCTGGAACTCATCTGAGTTTACCAGCGTCACTAATTGATCTTTAGTGTAAAAGCAGCTTCGTTTCATGGCTAATCAGGTCTACCTAGCAGAAAAAAAAGAAGACATACATAGCACTTCCTTTGTGCAGTGTGGGTCATATTTACAACCTATGTATCCATTTATGGCTAAAACACATCTCAAAGCTTCTCCTGAGTCGTCATGTAGACACACATTTTACCATATGTTTATCTTTCTTTTTTCAATAAAATCACCTATTATACTCGACCTGTGCCATATAGAATCACTGAAACTTACCTGGAGCTTGTATAAAGGCGCGTATATCCACAGTCGCTTCTAGGTCAGTGCTGACGATATAAACAATAAACGTTGCCAATTAAACATTTATGTGATAACCATACTGTGTGATTCCAAATGGCACAGGTTGAGTAATCTAGGGCTAACAAAATTATTGCATTACAATACCTAATTGTCATAGAAATTATTAATATATATATATATATATATACACACACACACAGAAGTGTAATGAGAAATACTTTAGGGAACGGATTCTAAGAGGAGATTGTATGAAGGAGTGATTGTGCCGACAGCACAGCATGGAGCAGAAACATGGAATATAAGCCAGGAGGAGACTGAATGTATTCGAGATGAAATGCCTGAGAAATATGGTAGGGGTTACTAGGTTGGATAGATTGAGAAATGAGGAGGTGATGAGGAGAATGGGGGTGGAAAGGGAGTTGGGAGATAGGGTTGATGAAAGAGTATTGGGATGGTTTGGATACATGGAAAGAATGAGTGAAGAAAGATTAGTAAAAGAGGTGTGGAAGGCAGAGGTAGGAGGAGTGAACATGAGGGGGTGACCAAGGATGAAATGGATGGGGTAAAAGGGGCATTGGGAAAGAGGGGAATGTCTGTTGAGGAAGGAAGGAAGAGGACAAGATAGGTGAGAGTGGAGAATGGTGTATGGATGATGATGTGATGCATGGAAGGGAGTGGGTGGGGAATGGGGGTGAGGGAGTAAGTGCGAATGATATTTTGACGCAGCCCAAAGGGATTTCTCCCATCTTCTCTTTTTCTACATGGAGGGGGGGGGGTCAAATGAAGCGGCCTTCCTTCTGGCCCAGGGCAGTGGGCGAGATACAGGGATGACCCATCATCCAGGAGCCAAGATAAGAGGGAATGATGGGAGTGGAGTATATGGGGATGAAATGGATGGGAGTGGAATATATGCCTTTATTTCCTGGCTATCTGCCTTGTAAGGGGGAAAAAGCCATTGATAAAAATACACACAAGGAAGACCCAACAGATTATAGACCAGTGTCCCTAACAAGTACAATAGTCAAAATTTGTGAGAGAATCATCAAAGATAGATGGACAAAATATCTGGAGGAGAATAATATACTGTACCCGAGGCAATTTGGATTCAGACAAGGAAAATAATGTACCACTAATTTAATTTGTTTCTATTCAAGATTGATAGATATATTGCAGGAAAGGGATGGCCGGGCAGACTGTGATTTCCTAGACCTACAAAAGGCATTTGATAAGGTACCACACAGAAAATTACTATATAAACTGGAAACAATAGGAGGCATGCATGTAAAACTATTGAATTGGATGGGGGACTTCCAACATGGAAGAAAAATGAGTGGTGCGCAGAGACAAATATTCAAAATGGGAAGAAATGAGTAATGGTGTCCCACAAGGGTCAGTACTAGCAACGATAATGTTTGCTATATATGTAAATGACATGGACAAAGGCATTGAAAGTTCATGAACTGCTTTGCAGATGTCACAAAATTATTAGAGAATAAACTCCGAAATAGACTGACTCATTGCAGAGGGATCTGAACAAAGTCTCAGAGTGGAGCAAGAGATGGGAGGTAGAACTCAACATCAAGAAGTACAGTGTAATTGAATTTGGAAAAAGCAAGAAGAGAATAACAGGACAGTATAAAATTGATGGAAAAGAAGTAAAGAAAGTAAATACTGAAAGGTACCTAAGACATGTTACCAGATGAACATATACAGTAAATAAAATAGTCGGAGAAACATACAATTTGTTGAGATCAATAAAGGTGGTCTTTAAATACCTGGATAAGGAAATGATCACGAAAATATTACAAACACTGATAAGGCCAAAACTGGAATATGCAGCGCTGATATGGTCACCCAGTACAAAAAAGAATACAAGAAAATTAGAAAGAATACAAAGAACGACAAAGTTGGTCCCAACATTTGAAACCCTGACATATGAACAAAGACTGGCTGAACTGGAATTGCCAACTCTAGAACAAAGAAGGGAACGAGGGAACCTAATAACCATCTACAGAATTATGAAAGGAAAAGAATGCCTTGATAGAGAGCACTTATTAAAGCAGGATGGAGGAAAAACGAGAGGACATGCAATGAAACCCAAAAAGGATAACTACAGGAGAGACCTGAAAAAGAACGGCTTCCCACACAGAGTGATAGATATGGAACAAATTGGATGAAGAAATAGTATGTGCAAACACAATACAAGAATTTAAGAACAAACTTGATGTTGCGAGATGCAATAATGGGTCATCACAGGCATAGCTCCCCTTCCCGTATAATACAACTAGGTAAATACAGATTGCGAATGACTACAGAGAGACCTGAACAGGGTTGGAAATGGAGCAAAAAATGGGGTGTGGACTTAAACATTAAGAAATTTAGTATAATGTAATTCAGAAAAAATATAGAATATAAGGACAGTATGAAATTGGAACAAAGGAAGTGGGATCTGAAAAAGACCTGGGAGTAATTATCTCAAGTGACATGTCCTGTGATAAACAGATAAAATTGTTGGAGAATCTTACAACTTGCTAAGATCAATAAAGGTGGGCTTTACCTATTTAGATGTAGAAATAATTAAAAAAAAATACTAGTCACACTAACAAGGCCTAGACAAGAAAATGCATTGACACTGGTCATCTAGTACCAAAAAGAATATAACAAAAATTGAAATAATCCAGAGCAGCCACGAAAATGGCAACAACACTTACAAACCTGTCATATGAGGAGAGACTGGCTAAATTGAAATTAGTGATTTTGGAACAAAGAAGAGAAAAAGCCGACATGTTGACCATTTACAGAATCATGATTGGCATAGAAGCCCTTGATAGAGAAGACTTACTGAATTGGGATAAGATAATTACTAGGGGACATGAAAAGAAACTCGGAAAAGGATAGTTATAGAAGAAGCCTGAAAAAAAAAATCCTCACAGAGTGGTGGATATCTGGAACAAACTGGATAAAACAATAGTGTGTGCAAAAACTATATACAAATTTAAGAGCAAACTAGACACTGCGAGATACAAAGACGGGACACCATGAGCATAGCTCCCCTTTCTGTAAGATAAAACTAGGTAAATGCACACACACATGCAAACACTGGGCTTCTTCCCATTAACAATGGTGGTAGCCAAGTTAAGGCTACCATCCATCACCTTTATGTTCCTCTTATCCTATCTCCTCATAGAGGTAAATTGCAATAATGATTAATTGAAAAGAGGACCAGTGACAGGTACCAGTATGTGGTGGTCCTACAAAAATGGACAGGGAAGCTGCCCGCATTCAAAACCTGTAAATATCAGAAGATGCACCCTAATGGGGCTAACACTAGGTCTTGGGACTGGGTCCTAGATATTGCTTAAATTTAAGTGTATTTCTTACACTCATGTGAGAGCTGACAATGGTGACTGCTCCTTTTCTAATTGAAAGGATGAGACCTAGCAGGGCTTAAAGATTGCCATCAGGAAATGACCAATGTCCTTGTATGTCCACCTCCTGCAGGTATGCATTGTCATTTTCTCAAAAAGAAATGAAGGATAGTTGAAGTATGAATGATCTGCATTCTTTCAAGAGTGAGGATGAGTTTCCATTTGCAAAGGAAAGTTGCATGGCCAGTGCATATCAGGGGATTTAGTAAAAGTTAAATGATAATTCTGTTTTAAGTGGTGATTTGTCTATCTGTAAAAGAATAATTATGGCTCAATAGAATTTGTGCAGTCTTACATTGTACAGGATGTTTGAATGTATTTTTCCTTGCACAGTTTTTGTATATTTTTAAACTTTATCAAATTAGTAACCCATTGTTGTAGCTAGTCAAAATAATTGCTTGATAATTTATGTAGTTCCACACTGGCCTTTAAGCTGTTTGAAATAGTCTGTGTGCCAGAACAAGAATATAGAGTATTTCAATATACTTGGTCACTAAGGGGGCCGTCGCGCTCGAGAACAAACTTCGTCAATTATGATCGGAATTTCACGAATTTTTAATATATTATATATAAATATACTGAAACGTTCACCACCAATTTTCATATCATTTGGTTGAAAAACAATAAAGTTATTAATAAAAAAAAAAACGTTTTTGACCAATTACAAACTTTCTATCTCCTCATTTATCCATTGACTGAGCATGCTAAAAAAGAAATACCACAAATGTTCTATAGCAATACCTAAAAAATTATCGTACAGTTTTTGGAATTTCCTCTTAGTTTAGGAGAAATATATATATATATATATTTTTCAAATTCTATCACAAAAAATGAAAACCCCCACAATAAAAAGTTTGCAAATTTATTCAGCTTTCAAATGATCCAAACCCCATTAAAATCCGCCAAGTTGAAATGTAGAGAAAAGGGTAGTTTTGAGATATTGAGCTTTGAAGTTCAAAATACATTTCCCTGCATTTTTTATATATTTCATTTAAATTTTTTTCTCTGCGACATTCTTCATGCATTCTATGTCATTCACATGTTATTATAAAGTGTAGCTGGTACCTGGTCCCCCCTTTTATGAGGTATTAGCAGCTCATTGTCGCCAGGTTCGCTTACTAGAAAGCTCCCGGCTGGAAATCGGAGCTGAACAATAGTTTTCTCTTCCTCTTTCTGGTCTTTGGTGTCCCTTTCCATTCTGTGTCTTTGTCTTGTTCCTCAAGTGCTTTTGTAATGATGGGATTGACTCCAACCAAGTGAGAAAGAAGATTGTCCTTCCAAAGTTATGATCAATGACAGTCGCTCTTGTGATGAAAAGCACTTGGAGCATTTCATTTGAAGAGGCACGTGATGGTACATCACACATGCTCGATGTTTGCGGTGACGTCATTTGAGAAAAGACAATATGGAGGGGTAGAGGAGGGCGTTAATGCGTGGTCAGCGTAGCCAAGCCCAGGTGCGCGCAGCAGCACTGCTATGAGTCATCTCCAGTAATAACCAAGGCAGAAGTACACTCTCAATAATTTGATTCAGTTTCTTAGCTTTCATGAAACGCACATTTCTTCTTCAAATGTTTAGGCATTCTTGAAATGATTATAGTTTCAAATAAAAGTTCTCCAGGGAGCGACAATTTGCTTTCTCCGCCTACTCACAATAATTCTCTCAGTTTACTCATGAGTGCGAAGTGCTATCCCCACGTGTAGGACAAGTTTCCAGCTAGTCTATAATAGTGAATAACAAAATACATCGCATTTGTGCCATTTTTATCGCGATGAAATAACTTCGTCGAACATATGTGCAGCAAAGGTATACTGGGAAGTGGGGGGGGGGTCAGAAAAATAGCCATAACTCCTTTATTTTTTGGTATTTTGCTGAAATATTTCAGGACTGGCTTGCCAAAGGCCACTAGATGACAGGATTTTTTTATTTATTTTTTTTTCGAATATTTCGATTTTTTTTTTTTCGGAAATTCATCGCGACGGCCCCTTTAAGAGAACCTTGAATATATTATCCTTAATTGAACTGAGAATTTTTAGGACCAGCAGATTGTCATTGATATGTGTATTTTTCAGAATTTGCCAACAAGAAAAATGGTAACTATGCAAGGAAACGTGAATTTGATAAGCCGGAGTATGGCCGGAAGCCGGTGGGCGGGCGCGGTGGGCGGCCGTGGAGGAGGAATGGCCGTACCAGGGAGAAGACGAATAGCCAGGTAAGTGCTTGACTATGTAGCATTGTTGTATTTTTGTGATTGGTTAGGTACATATGTTGTACCACAGTCATGGAAGAAAATTCTCTATTTTGCTCATTCTCACCACTAAAATGTACACATGATCACCACATGTATGATTTAGTAAGTACATATGTACTTACACCAAAATACCCCTTCCCATTATAGTTAGGGAATGGGGGTGGCAGTCAAAATATATAGACAACCTTCATCTTACACTTTTGCAAAATTATAGAGGGGGTGAGGGATTGAAAAATGTATCAAGAAATAGGTATCTGGGAATGAATGAAGAGAATGTTTAAAGTGATAATTATAATTATGACAGTATATGGGGTATAACTTTGAGTTAGGGAGGCAGAAAGAAGCCTAAATAAGATTGAGATGAAGTGTTTGATAAGTGTAGTTGGAGTTATGAAAATGGGTAATGGGAAAAGAGGTGAGGCAGAGAGCAGAGGTGGATAAAGAGGTGGCAAATAGTTGAAGAGAGACTACTGAGATTGTTTGGGAGTGTGGAAAGAATGAGTGAAGGAAGATGTGCAAAAATATATGGAAGGCAGAGATGGATGGAAAGAACATGGGAAAAACCAAGACTGGGATGGATAGGGTGAAGGGGAGCTTGGGTATGGAGGGGTGTAATGGCTCTCAATAAGGAAAGTAGATGACAAGGAATAAGTGTAAACGAGTTATAGATTGACACAGTCTGAAGGGATTTCTTGTTAGTTCTGTAAATTCTGGAATGGATGATGATGGTAGGTTGCCATGTAATGAAATATTTTGGGTAAACCAGCTTTGGCTGTTATTTCCTGCCATGGAGGTGCTGTACCTTGCTACATTCTCTGACCTGAGCATTGGGCAGAGAACAGGGATGACCCTTCCTCTAGAAGAAGATAGAATAGAAAGGACAACAAATGAATATGGAAAGGGTGAAGGGTAGGTGTATGCCTTTGCTGACACCCTCATCCTCCCCATAAGGAGATAGGAAGGGGGGGGGGGTCGCCATACAAGTGAAGTGCCCTGCTGTGGATGGATGTCTTGTTCCCCTAAACCAGGCAGCGGGTAGGAGATAGGGATGACCCTTCATCCACGAGGAGCTAAGCTTAGAGGGAAACACGGGTGGTAGATGGGAGTGGATGCATACCTTTGACTTGGCTACCTTCCTTGTAAGGGCATAGAAGTCCTTGGTATATAGATAGATAATTATTACACGTTGATTCATTTGTTCATCCATTTTGCATGTGTAAACCAAGTCAGAGGTGAAACAATCTGTAACAGTTTCAATCAATCAACCATTCCATTGCCCCATTTCTCTTGTAGAATATTTACAGCATCCAGGAAACCAGCAACAGCCTCTGGGTGGGACCATATGTCACTTAAGAGGCGAATTTAAAAGTAGAGGCTCTAGGAAGTGTAGGTACCTTTAGAGTAAGGAGATTATGTAAATGTTTGGGTGGCATGATGGGTGTTCTGGGGAATGGGTATCTAGGAATGAAAGCTAAGAGAACATTGTAAAGAGGGTTGATTGTTCCTACAACACTGTATGAAGCAGAGACTTTGAATTTAAAGGAGGCAGAAATGAAGGGCCAAGATGAAATGTCTATAAACTGGATGGGGGCTGATAGATAGTGAGAAATTATGTATTTATCTAATCATAGTACAGTATACAGGAAGAGGAGCAATACTCGTTGAATCCCGTCTCCTATTCTCTGATTATTTATCCTCCCGAACCTCAAATTCATGAAATAGAAAGTGATTGTAAATGGATGTGAAATGAATGAATCCTGAAGGGATAGTTTGTTGATTGTTAATGAATGAGAAATTAATGAATCTTGAAGGGATTTCTTGTCTGCTCTGTAAATTCTTTAGTGAATGAGTGTCGGGGAGGGGGATGCCATGTAATGAAGCGGTGGGGATAATCCAACTTTGGATGTTGGGCCTATCTGTAGAGGTGTTATGTCTTGCTGCATTGCCTCTGACCTGGGCAATGAGCAGGGGACAGTGATGACCCTTCATTCATAAGGAGCTAAGGTAGAAGAGAAACAAGTTTTGGATAGGTGTGAGATGGATGTAGATTTTGACTGCCACTCTCCTTATAAGGGGGAAAGGGCCTTTTTGAATGTATGTATGTATACATAAAGTGTACTTCTGATGTACTATAGATTCCAGACTCCTTAAGATTCCTTGTGAACAGGTAGCCACTGATGATGTGGTCTCGGAAGCTGGCTCAGTTTACCGTTCAGGAAGCAAGAAGCAGAACATAACGCACCTCTTGGACTGGTGGGGACCAAGTCCAAGTGAACGAGGACACCTTAGATCTCAAGGTGGAGGAAGTTCATATGGAAGAGGTGCAAGGATGAGGAAATATTCTTCTCATCTGAAGTATAACAAGGAACACTTCTTACAGGCCAAGTATGTTGAGTGCAAAGCATGGAGTTACTTATTCTTATGGTATAAAATCTGTGGAAAGGGTGGTGATGAAAAGAGTGGGAGTGGAATTATGCCTTTTGACTTTGGCTACCTCCTTTGTAAGGGGGAAAGCCCTTGATATATGTATTTATAAAATCTGCTTTCAAACATGCTAATGGGTTGATAATTGTTTACTCCTCTCATCTTAGCTGCCAGTTTGTAGTGCTCGATGGGGAGGATTACTCTATGTATAGAAGTGATCCAGATCTGCTGGTGGATTGGAATTTAGTTCAGGAGGTTCATCTGCATGTGGGTGATGCTCCAGCTTGCCCCATATGCCTTTATCCACCAACTGCACCAAAGGTAAATAAATTGTTTTATGCATAGGAATGAAAATGCATAGTTGTTGAATAGGCAAGTAGATATGCTGTCAGGGAGTGTTATGGGTCTATCTTTGTATCAAATGGTGCCTTCCTTGATTATATAATCCATGTAAGTGGGCAATATGGATTGAAGTATTGGTTTTGTTGCTGTATGTTTTATTTATGTAGGGGTTGCTGACATTTGCATATATGTAATGCTGTTGATGTTTTTTTTCTCTCTCTCTCTCTCTCTCCAAACTATACTACATTTCTTGATGTTTATGTTCACTTCCCACTTTTGGCTCCATTCCCAGATTTTGTCCAGGTCTCTTTATTACTTTCTTTAGTAGTTTTGCATCGTCTGCAAAGAAGTTCGTGTAACATTCTTCATCTTCATCCATGTCTTTTATATATATAGCAAACATTATTGGAGCTAATACTGAACCTTATTGGACTCCACATATCATTTCTTCCCAGGTTGAGTTTTTATCTCTTAAGTACCACCCTCGTTTTTTGCCGGTGCAAGAAATCTTCCATCCATTTCAATAATTTTCCATGTACACCTGTTATTTCGAGTTTTCTTAATAGCTTTTTGTGTGGTACTGTGTCACATGCCTTTTGTAAATCCAGGAAAGTGCAATCTGTGTGTGTGTGTGTGTGTGTGTGTGTGTATGTATGTATATATATATATAATATATATATATATATATATATATATATAAATGGGGGGCATTATTTATGTGTTTATAAGCTTAGATGTATGTGGGAAGGAGGGTGCATAGTTCAAATTCTTGTGAGATGTATGAGAAGGATGTCTTTGGGGCTTTCGTGTATTTAGAAAAGTGACAAAGTTGACAGATTATGGAATGTGCCAAGGGTGCATGGGATAGGAAGCATGATTAGAATGGTCAAAAGTTTCTGAGTAATAGAGTATGTGTAAATGTTGGAAAGAGGGAGTGTTTTGAAATAAAATTGGACCAGTGCCAGGATTATGTAATGTCACTGGTTGTTCAGGATGATGGGGAGGGAGGTAAACATGCCAGTTGGCAGGGGTTTGTATTTGATGAGCAAGCATGGAAGGAAAGTAGGAGATAAACCAGTTGTAGAGAATATTACATTTGTAGTTTAGTAGTGTGATGGGGAACAGAGCTGACTTCATCCAAGAGGTGCCAAGATGGGACTGACAACATAGGAGTTTTGGGTGGTTGTAATGTTTTGGCCACTCTTATAGGAAGGCTTTTTGTGTGTATGTGAGACATAGTGTCCATTTTATGATTGAAAGAGATATTGTTACAGGTCATTGTATGATTTGAAGTAGTTTGTAAACAAGTTTTAAGGACATTGAAGAATGGTGGATCATTATTTTACAGGTGACAAGGTGTGGACATATTTACTGCTACCCGTGCATCCTTCATTATCTTGCACTTTCTGATGACAAGTGGCGTAAATGTCCAATTTGCTACGAGGCTGTTATCAAGGAAGATCTAAAAAGGTATGTTTTCTAGTGAAACAAGTTATAATTTTGTATGTATAATATTTAGATAAGTACTAAAAGTCATGCCTTCACAGTGTGACTGCTGTTTGTCATAAGGAGTTCAGTATAGGGGAAGAGATTGAACTTCAACTTATGCGACGAGAAAGGGATTTGTTGGTACCCATTCCAGCAGTTGCCTATTCGGCAGAAACTGTGTGCCAACCAACAAGGTTGTATTCAAAACTACCACAACAACCTTATGCCAAATTGCTTTTGGCTTCAAGTGATGAAGTAAGTTAACTCTTGGTTAAAGTATATTATTGATTGAAGTAATGTTCTTGTATATCAGCTTTATTAAAAAATTGTGTGCTTTAGCTTTGCTAATCCTTATTAAAAGGGTTAAAGGTCTATAATATACATAAATATATATATACATATATATATATATTTCTCCAAAGGTGAGGAATATGATCATTGGGAGAGAACGCATCTCACTTGAAACCCAACTTGCCGATGAAGGAGAAGCTCCAGAGGCTTGTTTTATTCAGGAAGCGCTGTCCTTGTTAGATGCTCGGGAAAGAGAGCTGGCAAAGAATGGATGCCAGAGTCCTCTTCTACCACAAAACAATGAAAGGGCCATCATATCAAGCCAGGCTTCATTTGAATCCAATGTATCCAGTACATCAGAGACAGATTCTCTTCGTAGTCCAATGTCTCCAGATGCGGACAAAGTGGCCTTCCCTAATGAGATACCAGTAGGCAATGTGGAATCGAAGATCACTCCAACAGCAGATTGTGGGGACAAGGAGGTCACTGAGGGAAATGCTGATGAGGTTGAAGAGTCTGTGAAGGAGGAACCAACTGTCACAGTTGAAGACTTGGACATATCACAGCTGCAGCCAGTTAACCCAGCTGCAGGGGGGCAGGTATTTAACATTTGGTATTTTGTATATGATGTATTTTTCTGGTATTTACACATACCAAGGGCTCTATCTCCCTTACAAAGGGGGTAGCCAAAGTCAAAATGCATAATTTCACTTGCACCCACTTCGTCCCCACCCACCACCACCCCTCCCTCCCTCCCTCTCATTGTGGCTCCTCATAGATGATGGGTCATCTCATCTCGCTCATTGCCCTGGGTCAGAAGCAAGACAACACATCCACAGCAATGCCGCTTCATTTAATTGGCGGCCTCCCCTGTCTGTTTTCTGATACTAAAACATTGAAGACGGAGAAATCCTTTGGGCTGCATCAAAATATTCACACACAACCACTCCCCCATCACCTACCCACTCCCATCCATTTATCACAGTATCATCCATACACAGCCATTCTCCACTTGCCCCAATCTTCTGCTTTCTCCTTTCCTTCCCCAACAAACGTCCCCCTCTTGCTCAATGCCTCTTTCACCCCATCGATACATCTTGTACTTGGTTGCCCCTTGTGTTCACTCCATCCACCTCTGCCTTCCACACTTATTTTTATAATGTTTCTTCACTCATTCTTTCCATGTGACCAAACCATCCCAATACTCTTTCATTGACCCTATCTCCCATGTGCTTTTCCAACCCTGTTCTTCTCTCTTTTGTCATTCTATCCAACCTTGTAACCCCTACCATACCTCAGACATTTAATTTTGAACACATTTAAATTCTTCCTCTCTTATGTTCTATGTGTCTGCCCCATACTGTGCTGTTGGCACAATCAACTTTTCATACAATCTCCTCTTTGCATCCATTCCCAGATGTCTGTTTCTCATGACCCTTTTTAATTCCCCAAGGCACTTACCTGCTTCTCTCAATCTACAATCTACCTCCACTTTCACTCTTCCCTATCCTGCCACATGCAACACCAAGTACCTAAAGCTGTCCACATCCTTCAGCCTCTCTTCTTTAAGACTCACTTCCAGATTGCTGCCATACTCTCCCCTCATGCGTCTCATCACCTTACTTTGAGCCACATTTGCCTTCAACTTTATCATATCACATACCTTCCCAAACTCTGTCACTGACTCCCTTAATCCCCCCTCTGACTTTGCCACAAGTGCAATGTTGTCAGCAAACAACTGGCATACTTCCCACTTTACTCCATTTAATACTACATATTAACTTTTGTCATCTTTTTATCCAGGCTCAGCGCCAAGGACCAAAGTCAACTTACTATTTTTATCAAGCCAGCAATGGGGCACACATGTACATGCATGCCTTGAATGTACAGATGTTGGTCAGAGAATATGGGTCCTTAGAAAAATGCCCCCCTCTCATCACTGCTAAAATAATTGATAAGGTGAATTGAGTTGTACTGTGAAATAAACTTGATAGGTATTATGAAATATTACAATATTACATAAAAATTGTGTAAACATTAAATGTTCCATTTTGCAGGAGTCTAGCACCATGACTGAAGACTTACGGGGAAGATTACGCTATCTTCGACATCTTCCATTATCTTGTGTCTTTGAAGTTGTTGAACTTAACATCAAGCAACCTCTTGTATCAAAACTTGTCATGGCAGAGTTTCAAGTAAGTACTATGTAATGGCTTGTCATCTTCAAACAGCTGGCTCAACCTTTCATTTCCCTTTACTCACACTAACTCAAAACTCTAGCCTAGCACCCTCGCATTTATCCCTTGTACCACTCACGGTCTTCGTTCCTGAGCCTCGCATAGTTTTGACTGCCGTCTACAGGCTTCCCTGTATTCCAAATATCTACAACATGTCTCACAACACCTGTTAACCCTATCATATGTACTCCACATTTGTAAAAATTCAAAAGACATCTATAGCAATTGCCAAAAAATGTCTTGCACATCTGCTTTGCTACAAAAATTTGATCACGCTTTCTCTTCCACACCACATTGCTCTTCCCCAAATACTCCCTCTTTTCCCTTCCCACTTCTCTTGCTTCATATCCTTCTGTGTACCTTACCAACCAAACTTGATGCTGATTCCTCTAAAGCTATATTCATATTTGTCCCATTCCTCTTTTAATGGAAGAACCATGTGTTGTTCCTGTCCAATGGCATACTTCCCTCTCGTAGGCACACATTAAACAGTCTTGCTAGCCAGTCCACTAACTGCTGCCGCCATTGTGAGACACTTCTTGTAACACCCATGTAACCTAGGTACCTTAACTGTATTTATTGCTTTCAATGCTCTCTTGTGTCTCCTCTTTTTCTATAGTCCTATTGTTCCTCTTCATCACAATCATTTATCTGGTATCTCTCACTACTATAGTCAGTCAGTCCCCTTCATCTGCATTCAACAAAACCATGAAATATTCTACCTATCTTGCCCTTACCACCTTCACTTTTCATTAGCATCTGTCCATCTGCAACCTCTTCCACTGTCTGACCCCCGCCGCCCTCAGTTTTCACTTCCTTCCAGACCATTTTCTTTTTCATAATCCAATCCCAAACACCATTGACTTCTTTTGACTTTGGCTACCTCCCTTGTAAGGGGGAACACCTTTGGTATGTGTAGGTATCTCAAACACCTACTTCACTTTTACATGTCATGCTTCCTTAGTTCTACTTTGCATCCAATCTTCATATGCTTGTGTGGGTGTTTTCTTCTTCTTCTTCTTCTCTTCTTCTTCTTCTCTTCTTCATCATCATCATCATCATCATCATCATCATCATCATCATCCTCCCTCATCATCATCATCATCATCATCATCATCTTCTTCTTCTTCTTCTTCTTCTTCTTCTTCTTCTTCTTCTTCTTCTTCTTCTTCATCTTCCTCATCCCACATATTGTCTTTGCACACAGCACATCATCCTTGAAACACCAGTTGCTCTTTCACTTATGTTTCCCTTTTGTATTTAATTTCTGCCCATTCTCTGGTATTCTTTCTTGCCTTTCTTTTAATTTGATCTGTTCACTTTCAACAATTCTTTTGGCCCTCCCATACCTTCCCCTACACTTTACCTTTACTATCAGTTTCCTGTCAATTAAGTCTTACAATACTGTCTTTTCCCTGAATACATTTATGTTCAGACTTCCAATCCATTTGGGTGCCACTCTATAGTCAGTTAAAACCACTTTAACCATCTTCCCATCCACCACCTTTTACATGTACAGTATGCATTTTTCTTAGACACTGCCATCATCTCTTTTTACATACATCCTAATGTTATGCTATAGTTATTACCTGATGCCCTATACCACCCTACTGTCCTATCTCTGGGCTTGTATCCTACTTTGTCATTGAATAATTTAATGGCATAATGGTTAAACTTGTTCCACAGGATAAAATTGAAGCTCGGAGACGTACAAGGACAAAAAAGGCTCGAGAGGAACGTCGAATTGAGAAAAGAATTCAGGCACAGGAGGACAAACTGCTTGGACGTAGCCGCAGTGTCTATACCAAAGCAGACTCTCTCATGCACTTTCCATCTTTCTCCAATGATGATCCACCTCTCAGGTTGGTCATTATAATTTGGAAGCTTTGCATAACTATTCTTAGAAGTGTAGGGATAAGTTCAGCACAGCTACCTCTTGTTACATATATAATTAGGAAATGTAAATTGAATAATGACTATTCCTATAAGAAGAGTGCGGGAGTGAGGGAGAGATTGTGAATGTGTAGTATACAGGATATGTTCAATGCCCATGTAGTCCTGTCTCTGTCCAATACATCAGGCCATCTTTAATACATTCTAGTGATGTCCAATATCAATTAGTTCAATTTATTCACATGAATATTACTTAAAATGGTGTATTAAAATTTCAACTGATTTGGATGAGGAATAGTTAAAGTTCTCCATGCCAGAATCAGAGGACCAGCAGCGGGCCTCCAGTATGATTGATACATGTTGGCCATATTTGTTTGATGTCTGCTGGTCACAGGAGAAAAGCTGCAACTTTGGATAGGATTAAAGGTCAATTGATTTATGGTGGCTGATAATAAAGTATTTAATGGTCTTTGGTCCTTGTCTAGTCTTGGTAGAGGTTAACTGGTGAAATTAAGAATGTATTGGAAAAGGATGAAGGAATGCATTAATATGGGATGTTTGATGAATAAGTAAATTAAAGGCCAGGGGAAGTTTGAATCAATTATGATAAGGGGGTTTTGCTAATCCTGAAGGATTTTAAAATTTCATGACATCAGCTGAATTACAGGTGTAAAACTTGCCCAGTCAGGTGGCAGAATTGAATCATACTACATAAATGCATACTGACAACCCCACCCATCACAACTTTTTGTATTTTAATTGCTTATACACTTATTTGGGTGCAGTTCTAGTTATGGTAAGGAGAATGGAGGCAGCCTTAGCATCCCTGACAGCCATAGTGAGCGCAGTAATAGTCCTACCATAGATTCACACCTAGGTTCCTCAGTTGACTCAACTGGACAGGGCCCTTCCTTTGCCCAGGTATGTACAATGCAATTTGACATGTGGTAAATTTAGCTACATTTATCCAAAGTATATTTATATCTTAAGTATTATTCATCTCATGACCATATTTCAAAGAATTTTCCTTCAAAGATGATCAGAGATGGAGAAACAAAACTTCCCCATTCTCAGAGTGAACCTGTGAGTATGACAAAGACTGTCTGGCCAAGTTTAGGAGCTCAGAAGAACAGTGCAGCTTGCTCAGCGTGGGGTCCTGGTAAGCTTTGTTTGCTGTGTTAATATTAGTTTTGTAAATGAATTTAATTACTTTGCTCAGCATTGGGTACACATTGTTTGGCACATGTTGATATCAATTTTGCAAACAACATTAATAACTTTCATTGTATTGATATAAATTGTAGGTTGCTCAGGAATTGATGTGGTAAAAAGTCGTCCTGTAGGGCTGAAGTTAAGTCACAGTGTAGGTAACAAGTTGAGTGAAGCCCACAAAGGAGACAAAGAAGAAAGTGATAATGAAGACTTCACACCTGTGCCAGAGTTTAAACATGCTTTCAGCAGTGCCTTTGCAAAGGCACTAGACAATGCTACAAAAGTGTCCCAAGGTTAGACCCACAATTCGTCAATATATAGAATTAGTCTGACGTATTTTTTGTTTATATTATAGTTATACATACCAAAAGGTCTGTTCCTCCTCATAAGGGGGGCAGTTGAGTTGAAGCATACATATATTTTACCTCCATCCCACATTCAGTTTGTACTAAGATTTTCATTTCCTTCAGAAGGCACAGAAGACGTTAAAAGCAGTGGTAATAACAAGAAAGGGAAGAAGAAAAAGCAGAAAGCCATTCTTCTCTTCTCATCTGGTGCCCATGGTTGGGGTGGTGACAAGTAATTTTCATTGACGTTATCCAGTCCCAAAGAGATGCTGAACTAATAACTGTTTGTTTGCTCCCATAGTATGTTTGGTATACATTGTCCCATCTTACTGTTGCATAATGGAACAATTCCTTTCTACATGTTGTAGGAATGTTGTTTGTGGTCAAAATATACAACAAAATTGCTTGTGAATATGTTTGAAATGATCACTGTCAGGGTTCAAGAAAGTGTCTTGAGTTAGTGAAGGGTTAACATTTGCTTGCACTAGTGTTGCAGATTTTCAGAGTTGGATATCAAGCTTTGAAATAGAATTTCATGGTGAAGATTGAAACCCATTTAAATGTTGGTTGTGTTTATTGGAAGAGTAACTATAATAGATCAGCATAATAACCTCTCCTGTCAGGTTTCCACAAGTGTGTACAGCTGTGAAACTGATAGGAATTGAGTTAACTTGCCTCTTGTCAGTGAAGCTTTATGGGATCATTCCCAGAAAAAAATAGACAAAAAAATAAAAGTGCTTTCCAGCAATATGTACTGTATTAGAGTAAATTAGATGAAAAAATATTTGGTTTAACACATTTCAAACCATTGTATGTTCCAAAGGATTGTATCATTATATAAATGAGTCGATTGCTGAAGCTATGATAAAGTTGCCCCTTTTGCTGCAATAGCAGTTATAACCAAAAACTAAACTTGCCTTGGATATTAGTTCACATATTATCTTCCTAAGATTTATACTTAGTTCTTGCTTAATGTGGGGTATGACCTCAATCTTT
Organism: Oratosquilla oratoria; assembly: GCF_046742065.1. NCBI lineage: Eukaryota > Metazoa > Arthropoda > Malacostraca > Stomatopoda > Squillidae > Oratosquilla > Oratosquilla oratoria. The sequence continues at coordinate 37,392,977 of NC_134782.1, forward strand.
GTGGTCACTGGATGATTGATTTATCTGTGTGAAGAACGGCACTAAGCAAGAAGTAATTGCTCGTGTTGTTCCTGGTGAATGCATCATGCTGCAGAATAAAATGAAATAAAACCCATAAAGTAGTTTTGAATCCACTGCCTAGACATTATATCTAAGAGGATTACCACTGGCTGCCTCACCACTACCTTGTGATCCCTGGGTCTAACTAATACCTTAGAAGTTGATGGCAAGTGTGACTGGTACTTAACATACTTGACTCACTTGTTTCCAACTAATCTCTTGGCTGGGGAGATGTGACCACAAAGGGCACCCAGGATGCGGTTAAGTTAATGATACTAATATTGACCAAACTACAACTTAAACTGCCCAGATATACGATCTTTACCTTTTACACTTCGTACCCACTTATAAGCCACTGGCTAAATTTTTCACAATTCACACCTTTAACCATAGCTTTTTATATTAACCCTTTAGTAAACATGACCTTGGAAACCTACCCTTCCTTCCTACTAGGAGACTGAAGTGCAAGACCCCCCCTTAGAAACTACCACAACCTCATGATGCAGACAGATATACATGCTTACAACCAAGAAAAGAGGGAGGGGGTGGTGAATGGGTGGGAGTGGAATTATCCCTTTTGTCTTTGGCTACCTCCCTTGTAAGGGGGAAAAAGCCCTTGGTATATGTGTGTGTATGTATGTACAACTCCCTATCCCTTTTAAAACTAACCAACCTACTGCTTTTCATCTCCAAACAATAAGTGCATTTTAATTGACCCAGCCATATGCATAACTGATCTTTACTTCAAATGGTCTATACTACTAGACCTATGCCATGGTGACCATTTCCCACTCCTTAACATAGCTCACAGGTTCTCCATTCCAACAACCTCGGTGGCCCCTCTACCAAACAAACAGGAAAGCAGCAGCATCTTAAAGATGTTTAAAGCCACGTCCACACGGTCGAGCTGTGCCTGGCAGGGCAAAGTCTGCAGTCTATGCCCGCGTAAGATGTCCACACAGCTGTCTGTGGTGGTTGGAGGGCAGTCGGACGCCAGCAGTTGTTGTGAGCGAGTGGTTCATTACGGTAAGATCATGGTGCGCTCCATACTTCGAAAGAAGATAGCACTATATTCTATCATAATTGGTGCCTGCATTAAAAAGAAAAACAAGATACCACAGAGACGTGTCTGGTGCCGGGAGTGGTTGCATACATACATACATACATATGCCAAGGCTTTTTCCCCCTTCCAAGGGAGGTAGCCAAAAAGGGAAAGGCATAAAAACACTCCCACCCATTTCATCCCTAAATACACTCCACACCCCTCCCACCCTCCCTCTCATCTGAGCACCTCCTGGATGACGGGTCATCCCTGCACCCTGCCCACCGCCCTGGGTCAGAAGCAGTGTCGCAAGACACAGCAAGGCCGCTTCATTTAATCGGCGACCCCCCCTCTCCGTCCCCCTTTGCATATAAGGCGAGGACGGGGAGAAATCCCTTCGGGCTGCGTCAAAATTTACTCACACATACTACCCCACCCCCCACCCCCCACCCATTCCTCCTCATGCAGTCACAACATCATCCATATACAACCATTCTCCACTCACCTCTGTCTTCCGTCCTCTCCCTTCCTTCCTCAACAGACATTCCCCTCTTCCCCAAAGCCCCCTTCACCCCATCCATCCACCTCATCCTAGGACGTCCCCTCATATTCACTCCCTCCACATCTGCCTTCCATACCTCTTTTACTAGTCTTTCTTCACTCATTCTTTCCATGTGTCCAAACCATCCTAATATTCTTTCATCAACCCTATCTCCCAAATCCTTTTTCACCCCTGTTCTCCTCCTCACCTCCTCATTTCTCACACTATCCAGCCTAGTAACCCCCACCATACTTCTCAGACACCTCATCTCAAACACATTCAAACTCCTTCTCTCTTCTTCTCTTGCAGAGACGTGAAAGAATGGGTAGCTCTGTGACAATCCTACGTGAATTGCATGAGGAAAATGAAACTGTTCCGCAATTACGTGCGGATGGACATAAACAGTTTTTATATTCTTGTATCGAAAGTGGAGAGCTATATTCAGAGGCAAGAGACAAATATGAGGCAAAGCATTACACCAGCAGCACGTTTGTCTATTTCTGTAATCAAAACACCTTACATTCCACAGACATTCATGTGATTTATATATATCAATCGAAGTTATAGTGTCTTGTCGTGACCAATATGCACTAGCACTCGGTGTGGACATGGTGTACTAATAACGTGGTAGTCAGTGGATCTGCCTACACCTTACCTCGTGCGTTTGGCAGTGACGGAAGACCTCCATCCACTGCCCTCTATTGGCGCCGGGAGCGGACAGTTTGATGGTTTGCCCGCTGAAACTGCTCGTACAAGGGCAAAGCCTTCGTGCCCGACGGACACTGCTCGACCGTGTGGACGTGGCTTAAGGAAATAAAAAGATAGTAGTGTCAGCCCTCCATCCATCCACTGCCCGCAAATGGTACCTGGAACGGACAGTTTGATGGTTTGCCCGATGAAATTGCCCGTTGTCGAGCAAAGCCCTCGTGCTCGACCGTGTGGACGTGGCTTAACAATATACTAAACTAACATCAAACCATATTAGCAGCACTCCTCTCAATCCTGAAAATATTGCCATCCACAACACACCTGATCTTGTGGAATACAGGTTGCACAACACTACTTTAGAAAACCTCGCCTAATTGAGTAGCTGATGCCAGCAAAATGGTTATATTCCAGCCAAGCAATTCCAGGCAATTTTGAACTACTCCTCCCAAGATGATTAATTTTTCATGGACACTGAATATTGCACATCCCTCTAACTGCAAAGCAGGCCAAGAAGGCACCCTCTGGTGTGATATCAGCATTAAATTTCGACATTTCTAATGCCGCGTCCACACGGTCGAGCTGTGCCTGGCAGACTTTGCCCTTATGCCACGTCCACACGGTCGAGCACTGCCCGCCGGGCACGAGGGCTTTGCTCGACAACGGGCAAACCATCAAACTGTCCATTTGCGGGCAGTGGATGGAGGGCTGACATCGCTGCCAAACGCACGAGGTGAGGTGCGAGCAAAGTTAGCAAACCCGCTCAGTTCCTGGCCCAGTTCTCCTAAAGCCACGACAACAAACTAGCCCCTAATCGCTCGCAATTCGCCCGGTGGCAATAGCCCTCTTTTATACACTACTATCTTTTCATTTTCTAACAGACATTCTTCCCCTCCCACAAAACCCGATCCCGCGCAAGCGAGGTGGTCTTTCCTTGGAATCCAGAATCCAGTACAGACCGAAGTTACCTTTCTACCATGTCCGCACCTAGTACTAGTGTGTACTGGTCTGGACAAGACGTGCTATTGGTGCTATGCTTTTCCTCATATTTATCTCTTGCCTTTGTATATATGGCTCCACTTTCGAAAGGAGAAAAGAAAAGCTGTTTATGTTCAAAATCATGTAACTGCAAAACAATTGTTCATTTTCATCCTGCAATTCACGTAGGATTGTCATTGAGCTTCCCATTAAATCACGTCTTTGTAACCACTCCCGGCATCAGGCATGTCTCCGTGATTTCTTGTTTTTCTTTTTAATGCAGGCAGCAATTATAATGCTGTAGAGTGCTACCTTCTTTCCAAGTATGGCGGGAACCATGGTTATCGTACCGCACTGAATCACTCCCTCTCAACCTCTGCTTGCGGCCAACTAACCTCCAACCACAATCGTCAGCCGTGTGGACACTTCGCGGGCAGAATCTGCAGACTTTGCCCGGTAAGGGCAAAGTCTGCCAGGCACAGCTCGACCGTGTGGACGCGACATTGACCCAAGTAAACCAAATCACAATCTTTGCAGGGCAAACAGCATAAACAGCAATTCAGTTTTAAGAATATTTTAACTCCCTTTTCATCAGAATCTAATTAGTTTAACTCATACTTTTAATAAATTTGGTGTTCAAGTTGTCTTAAAAGATGACAACACAGCTGTTAAAAGCCGGTTGATTAAAAATTCACCTGCTTGTAGCGAAGTATGTATTTATAGTATCCCTTGCAAAAATTTTAACTTTAATTGTAATGGACAAACAGGCAATGATTTAAACTTGAGAATAAACCAACATAAATATAACATCAGAATAGGGCAAGTTTCAAGTGGGTTGTTTGTGCATTCAAGGGACTTCATTGCATTGATTAGGATAACACAAATAGCCAAATCATTTCGGGCGGTTTGATGCTGGGCAAAAGGGTACACTCAAAATACTCCATGTACAAATTGGCCAAAACAGGAGACAAATTGGAACCCATACTGCAACCGAATTTTTGACGGAAGAATTGGTCTTGAAAGGAGAAAACATTTGAAGAAACACACAGGCGAACTAAAGCAAGAATTTTGTTGACAGGGAGGGGGAAAAAGTCTTGAAACGGTTGCAGTTTGGATTCCAAAAATGATTTGGCTCAGGTACGTAGACGATATCTTTTCGGCGTGGGATGACAGTTGGGGCCCATTTGAAGTGTTCCATGATAAATTGAACCAATTGACCCCGAATCTTAAATTTAAAGTTGAATGGGAAGAAGGACACCAAATCCCTTTCTTGGATATTTTGTTAAGAAGAACTGATGATAATTTATTCTTTACAGTGTACCGTAAGCCCACCCATTCAGGCAGTTATCTCCACTTTTTTAGCAATCACCCTGACAATGTTAAGAAAAGTGTTGCCTCTGGCCTTTTCTTGAGGGCTTTCAGGATTTGCAGTCCTCAACTTCTGGACCATGAGATTGAGGTGATCAAATGTCAACTTGAGAAGTTGGCTTATCCACCTTGGTTTCTGAATCAAGCCCTCAGTAAGGCTAGGGCCAACCATTTTAAAACTTCCGTCCCCTCAAGTTTTCACCGCTCCTTTAAGGACATTTTAAAAATTCCATTTAATAATACCATCAGTTCTTCTACTAAATTGTTTCCTCATGAACGTCTCACTATTGCCTATCACTATCCTAACACCGTGCGTAAGCAAATTGTGAACGTTCAACAAAAACCGAAGGAAGTTGAGTCACCTGGTGTTTATTGTTTGCCCTGCAAAGATTGTGATTTGGTTTACTTGGGTCAAACCGGGAGAGACCTGAACACTAGATTGGCAGAACATAAAAGGTCAATTAGGTATGGGCAATATAGGATTTTTCTTTATTCGAAGTTTATTCTTTCTCCGACTGTGGGTTCCTGTGTGTAATATATATATATATATATATATATATATATATATATATATATATATATATATATATATATATATATATATATATACATGTCATCCAGGAGGTACCAAGATAAGAGGGTGGAGGGGAGTGGAGTGTGATAGGGATGGAATGGGTGGTGTCACAAATGTGTTGTGACACACTGCCTATTACTTCCCATCTTCTTTCGTCTCTTTTCAGCCCCTTCAGTTATCACTTTCCTTTGCTCTATGGAATTGTTGACACCCTGCCTGCTTCCCATTTTCTTTCGTCTCTTTTCAGCCCCTTCGGCTATCACTCTTCTTTCGCTCTATGAAAACGCTGGAAGTCCTTACAGAGCTTAAGTATCTATTTACTCAGGATTTTCCACCCCCCGTCTTCCAAGATGTCTCTTCGTATGCTCATGATCGAAGTCATTACATATGTTATAATGTTAAGATTGAAATCTCAACTCAGTTTTACCAGTTCACCATATTACATTTGTATCCTTGTACTTTATGATTAGGATCGATATATTTTACCTATGTATTACCATTTGATTTTGTTTTTCAATTGTTCCGCTTATTAACTCCCCACTACGCGCTTGCCACTTCTTGTCTAGGCTAGTTTTAATTAGGCTAGTTAGGATCATATATCCCACTCTCGTAACTAGTAACTACCTCATAAAACTATTAGAAATGCATTAACTCCGGCCCAGACGTTGCGTTGCATTCCTCTTGAAATTTAGTGATTAGAAAAGTGATCACCGAAAACAGTGCACTGGATCCCATGCATAGAGCACATAGTAACTGGCAGTAGGCATCGTTCTCACGGGAGTAGGCAAGCCGCACTCTTCCATAGAGCACACCTTTTTGAGGACCTCGCATCCTCGATATGCCATGCTTCGTTGGCCATCGCCCGTCACGTAACAGTGACACGTGTCTATTGTCCCGGAAACTTACTGAAACAAGAAATGTGTTTCCTGACGTACCCACAAATGTGCTTCGTGACATGCCCCGAAATCAGAATCTACAAGTACAATCGGGGTTTATTGCCGAACTCACTCCAGTGATTCAATTCGTACTCAGGAACTAAAACTTTTAATTAGTGTATGATGCGGAAGATAGGGGAAAGGAAATCATCCTCCCCCACGTGTTCAGTGTCATCGACTAAGGACAGGCATGGTTCCCGCTGCCTACGCGACGCATGTATCCACGAACATCAACTACATCCTGTTCAACCGAAGGCATCCACTCATTTGAAGGCATCACCAGTCAGTGTACTATGAAAGGAGAAGCCAAAGAGACAGGGGTATTATTTTATTGTGTTAGCTAGGACTTAGAGCGCGCAGGGCTAGCCAGGTAGGATAATCAAATGCATAAGTGTGTATCTTGTCCAGTTAATTGATAATTGAATTACTGTGAATTTCTTGATGAATATCAGCTGTATGTCACTGTTTGTAGAAATAATTTGAATCATTATAAAATTAGTGTAGTATGTTTTGTTTAATTAGCCTAGGGCTGTGATGTACATGAGTTTGCTCCCTTCTGAGAAACATTTCTCTGGTCCTTCGAAATCTAAATTACACGCACGGATTGAAGGGGGCGTGCGTGGCCGGCGTCCCAAATTTCCTGGAATTTGGCTCACAATTACAGCGATCCCCCTTCGCCAATTTCCCAGTGTACGAGAATTCTCATGCTCCTCAACCACCCCCTCCTCTTTCCACTGTCCGGGGATTTCGGAACACGTAGGAGTAGTTTTTATGCCTTTGTTTTTTTTGGCTACCTTCCTTATAAGGGGGAAAAAGCCTTTGGTATATGTATATAATTACACACACACACACACACACACACACACACACACACACACACACACACACACACACACACACACACACACACACACACACACACACACTTCAACGAATGGACGGCTTAGAAGACGTTCTGAAGAAAATTGAAGTTTTGTGGATCCCAACGCAAAGAGAAGTGCCTATTGTATTTACAGGGGGGGGAAATTGCTCGTGGGGTAGTAGGAAAGTAGGGAAAGAGGAAAAGGGGAGGGATTACTGAGGGAAATGGAAGGAAATGAAGAAGGAGTAGACTTGGCCCAGGCAGACAGGCGAAAGGTAAACAAACGGCCCCCCGACGACGATGAAATGTCTAATAAAAATGTAAAGATTAGAAGTATAGATAAGAGCAATACAGTAGAAAGTGATGAGAATATTTTCCAGGGATTTAAAGAGGGTGGGGGGAACACAACCACCCCCCCCACCCCACCCCGACTGACAAAACTAGAAGAGAAGGTCGATAAGATGATCGAGGACTTGGAGCGTAGGTTCGGTCATGTTAACAATATTATACGGAGAGTTGAAAAATTGGAAGAACTAGAGAAGGCGAACAAAAACTTAACTAAGGAAATTGAAGAATTAAAAAAACAGTTAAAAGAAGTAAAAGATGAGAATAAAGTCTTAAAGGAGAATAATAAGGAGAACAAGGAGGGTTGGAAAAAAAATCAAGAAAATAGCAAAGTTGCATTCACTGACATAATCAAACAGCAAATGAATGAACAAACTGAAAACTCAGTTATTAAAGTGATGAGACAGAAGGAGAATATAGTAAGAGACTTAGCAGACAAAAAGAAATGTATAATTATATTAGGAATGGAAGAGAAACATAACCCAGATAGAACCACAAGAATCAAAGAGGAAAATGAAAAAGTAAGAAATTTACTAGAATTAGTTCAGGAAGATGAACCAGAAATAATGAAACAAATCGAAGAGAAATTCAGGCTAGGGAAATATAGTACAGACAAGACCAGACCAATTAAGATTAAATTCAGGTCACAAACTACGGCTGAGAATATCTTATCCAAAACAGGGAAACTAGCAACAAGTGAACAATATAAAAAGGGAAATGAATAAAGAGGAAAGAGAGGAAGAAAAACAGAAAAGACTTGAAGCAAAGGAAAAAAACGAGATAAGAACGGAGTCAGAAAAAGAGATTCTATTGGAGAGTAGTGAATATGAAACTAAAGAAAGTCGACATACAAGAGAAAAACAAAAGGTGGATTAATAACAGGATTGAATGAGCTGAATGATTATTTGAAAGAAAAAGAACCAGACATAATGGGAATTGTAGAAACAAAATTGTAAGGTCCACTACCACCCAACAGTGTAGGACATGATGCATATAATTATTGGATTAGAAACAGAGTGAAAAAGGAAGGGGGTGGAGTTATGTTCCTGACTAAGAAGGATATAAACGTGAAGTGTGTCACATATGGAAAGAATACAGTAGAGATGATAATGATGGAAGTAGAAGACAGAGATAAGAAGAACAGAAAGTTTGTGATAAATTATGTGCCCCCGAAAACAGCCTCATGGGAAGAGTGAACATAAAAGTATGTTAGAGGACACAAAGATAACATTAAACAAGATAATGGAAGAGGGAGGAAAAATAGTTATGATGGGCGACTTTAATTGCAAAGAAATCTGCTGGGAAGAAATGACAGTAAAGGGTGGAGACGGCTCATGGGGAAACGCTCTACTTGAGATGGTTACTGACCATACAATGACACAATGGATACAGGAGAACACTAGGTATAGAAATGAAGAAGAACCATCGAGACTAGACCTAGTAATTACATCCGAACCTAGAATAGTGGACAAAATTGAATATAAAACACCAATAAGTAAAAGTGACCACATACTGATTGAACTGGAACTTAATGAAGAAAAATATAGGAAAAGAAATGAACAATATAGAAAAGGAAGAATGATGTATGAAAAAACAAACTTTGATAAAATAAGAGAATTCTTTCAAAAGGAAAACTGGGAAGAAATATACAAAGAAGAAACAACAGTAGAAGAGAAATGGAATATTTTGACAAAAATTTACAAAGAAGGAGTGGAAAAGTATGTCCCAAGACAAAAACAAGAAAAAGAATATGTAAAATGCTGGTACAACAAAAGCTGTAGGGAGTTAAAAGACAAAAGAGACAAAGCCTGGACCAGATGGAAAAAAGACAGAAGACCTGAAAAATGGAAAATATATACCTGTTATAGAAATGAATATGTACAAATGTGCAGAGAGGAAAAGAGAAAATATGAAAAAGATATCATAGAAAAGTGTAAAGATCAACCAAAACTATTCTACAGATTTGTAAACAATAAACTGAAAAACAAACAAGACTTGGAGAAATTAAGACAGGAGGGAGTTGAATACACTGAGGAAATGGAAATGGCGGAAATTATGAACAAACATTTTAAATCAGTGTTTACAAGGGAGAACATACAACCTGAAGAGAACGAATGGAAAGAGAAAGTCCCCCCTATGGAAGAAATAGAAGTAACAAAAAATGAAATATTAACACACTTGAGTAATCTTGATGTCAGAAAATCGCATGGACCAGATGAAATAGCAAACTGGATACTGAAAGAATGCAGGAATGAACTGGCAGACAAAATACATAGCATACTAAATAGTTCCTTGAAAGAAGGAAAAGTTCCAGAAGATTGGAAAAAAGCAAATATAGTACCTATATATAAAGGAGGAAATAAAGAAGAACCTACCAACTATAGACCAGTCTCTCTAACAAGTACAATAGCAAAAATTTGTGAAAGAATTATCAAAAGTAGATGGGTAAAATATTTAGAAAAAAAAACAAAGTGTTAAATCCAAGGCAATTTGGATTCAGACAAGGACGATCATGCGTCACCAATTTAATATGTTTCTATTCAAGGCTAATAGATATAATACAAGAAAGAGATGGATGGGCGGACTATGCATTTTTAGATCTAAAGAAAGCTTTTGACAAAGTACCACATAAGAAGTTGCTTAAGAAATTAGAAACTGAAGGAGGAATACAGAGCAAACTACTAAATTGGATGGAGGACTTTTTGCAAGAAAGAAAAATGAGAGTAGTGATAAGAAACCAGCACTCAAAATGGGATGAAGTAATAAGCGGTGTTCCGCAGGGAACAGTTCTGGCCCCAATAATGTTTGCTATATATATTAATGATATGGATGAAGGAATTGAAAGCTATATGAGCTTCTTTGCAGATGATGCAAAACTACTGAAAAAGAGTGAAAACTGAAGAAGATTGTGAATCACTACAGAGAGATCTAAATAAAGTACAAGAATGGAGTAGGAAGTGGGAGATGGAGTTCAATACAAAAAAGTGTAGTATAATGGAATTTGGAAAAAGCAAAAACAGAATAACAGGAGCATATAAATTGGGAGAAGAAGGAATAAAAAAAGTAGAAAATGAGAAGGACCTGGGAGTCATTGTTATGAATAATATGTCACCTGAGAAACATATAAATAAGATTTTTGGAGAAACTTATAATCTAATAAGAACAATCAAAGTTGCATTTACATACCTGGATGAAGAAATGGTGAAGAAAATCCTAATCACCCTGATAAGACCAAGATTGGAATATGCAGCAACGATATGGTCACCAAGTACAAAAAAATGTATAAAAAAAACTTGAAAGAATACAAAGAGCAATTACAAAATTGGCACCAACACTCTCAAAACTATCATATGAAGAGAGACTAGAAAAACTTGAACTACAGACACTAGAGCAAAGAAGAGAGAGAGGAGATTTGATAGCTATTTACAGAATCATGAAAGGCATAGAAATTACTGACAGAGAGAATCTGATAAAATGGGATGACAGAAATACTAGAGGACACGGAAATAAAATAAAAAAAAAGACAGCTATAGAAGAGATTTGAAAAGGAACAGCTTTCCTCACAGAGTAATAGACAGTTGGAACAAGTTAGATGAGAAAGTGGTGTGTGCAAAAACAATACATGAATTTAAAAATAGTTTAGATAAAATGAGATATGAAGACGGGACCCCACGAGCATAGCTCCCCTTCCCGTAAAATACAACAAGGTAAATACACACACACACACACAACCCACACACACACACACAGACACACACATACACACACACACACACACACACACACACACACACACACACACACACACACACACACACACACACACACATATATATATATATATATATATATATATATATATATATATATATATATATATATATATATATATAATAATAATAATAATAATAAAACCACTTGGAAAATAAAATGAAAGGTGACCGAACGTTTTTGTCTATATAAGACATTTTCAGTGTTGTTGTTTTTGAAGACAACAGCATAAACAGCAATTCAGTTTTAAGAATATTTTAACTCCCTTTTCATCAGAATCTAATTAGTTTAACTCATACTTTTAATAAATTTGGTGTTCAAGTTGTCTTAAAAGATGACAACACAGCTGTTAAAAGCCGGTTGATTAAAAATTCACCTGCTTGTAGCGAAGTATGTATTTATAGTATCCCTTGCAAAAATTTTAACTTTAATTGTAATGGACAAACAGGCAATGATTTAAACTTGAGAATAAACCAACATAAATATAACATCAGAATAGGGCAAGTTTCAAGTGGGTTGTTTGTGCATTCAAGGGACTTCATTGCATTGATTAGGATAACACAAATAAAAATGTCGTAAGTAAGGACAGGAGAGAAATGTCATAGAATCATGTTATATTAAAGCTTCATTTGAGAACTACATGAATATGAGTATGGGAATGTATAAATTAGACAACTTTATAATAAAACAAAATTGGTGACAGTAGCTGGGTCAAATGCCCAGCAGTGCTGAGCGGATGTCAATGGACTCGTCCTAATTCATCCTAATGTACTTCATTTGCATATATATTGTTACTGTTTCCTTACTCTGTACATTTGAAAATGTCTTAAATAGACGAAAACGTTCGGTCACCTTTCATTTTATTTTCCAAGTGGTTTTATTACACATTTTTGAATCACGTGTTTTTGTGATTTATTCGCATGTATAAATATATACTCCGTCTGGGGTATTGGCTGCATGTTATTGTGGCAAAATAGTATGCAGTTGATACTTTAGGGCCTATATGGGGCGCCCCTGCGGACCAGAGCCACACATTATTTTGTCTGTGATAGAGGAAAACTCTGTACAT